>NW_007577873.1:0-20957 GCF_000690725.1 Stegastes partitus | reverse complement strand
TGTCACCTCGGAATTAATAGGTGAACTGTTACAACCTTTCTGCTTTTCTGCTTGTCTTTGTTCTGCAAGAACATGAGTGACAATTAGTCACCAGTTTTTGAATTTTACCCCAAGATATAGACAGAAGAGGACCACGAATGGCCACACAATAAAGGGTGTTTACAAAAGCATGTAAAGTTTTTCCAAATTAACTGGCATATCAGCCCAAAATGCTAAGGTTCAGGAAGCAGCATTTAAAAAACAAAAACAGTATGTATTTATATTTTGTGATAGTCTTATGTACATAAAGCAACAGCTGAAATTGTGAGGATTACCTTTTTCCCCCCCAGAAAATCTTCTGATGATCAGTGCTGATCCCTGCTGGTTCTGTGTGGATATAAAACGGACTTATCATATTTATACTGATTCCAACAGCTACTTAACCAGTAGAGATACAGAAATAGCAATAAATAACATTAAGTAAACATTTACTGATTTATTTAAAGTAAACCTAAAGTTGCAAAAATTCTCAAAATTTTAGAGTAGTCAAATTAGGTAAAATGACATTTTTTGCAGTTAAAAACAAAATGCCTTATGTAGCTCCAGATAGACCTGAAAGCTGTACATGTGTCTGTGTTGCCACCTACAGGCAAAAGAAATAATAACTCCAATTCAGCTTTTCTCCTGGTTAATACTGCACCTGTGGAAGTGCAAGGCAGAAGTTAAAAAAAAATGGGAGTGTGTAATTATGACTTTTATCTCATTATTACTGTGACAGGAAAAAAGAAGAAAAACTATCTCATGATATGCCGGGTAATGGGAGGCTTTAGAGTTTTTGTGAGAACAAACAAGATTTTAAGATTTCTTCAGTGTCAATAAGTGCTTCACTGATAACTGTCAGTACATATTGTTAAAAAGAAAAAACAATGTTAATTGTTTATTTGGTGTAATAGCTAATTGTTTTGTAGCCTGAAGTGCAACTCACTGTATCTGTGACAACACTGTATTTCATATTTATGACATATAGGCCCATATATTGAAAATACAGGCCCAGAAATAGAAAGTCAATGCAGCAAAAGTAAATACACCTGGGGTCACTGACACATAACTTAGAAGAGCTGTAGAGAAGACACTTAACCCTGTCTGGACAGAAGAAGCCTTCTTTGACTTACCTGGACTACTTTTGGAGGCCTTATAGTGATGCACCGCTCCTTGGTCGAGATGGACAAGTTCCTGGGTCAGAGGTCCAACAACGTCAAGGAAATACTCAATAACAAGGGGAGAAAGAAAACTTAATTGAGTAGGGTGACCACATTTTGTTTACCAAAAACCAGGACACTTGGCCCGTCAATGATATACTCAAATGATACTCAAAATTTACTCAAAGATGCCTTATAATGTCAATACATTGAAAACCAGGACATTTTCATCATTTTATTAAAAAACAACCAGGACGGCCAGGACAGGATGTGAAAACAGGACATGTCCTGGGAAAATGGGATGTTTGGTCAACCTAAAATTGAGTACACTTGTGATTTCCATCCGGCCTAATGACATGAACACATTTTAAAACAATAATTTTTATTTTATTTTTTTAAAAAGATCTATGAACACCAGAACTTTCTCAGTTTGGGACCTATGAGCTGTAATTGTGTGCATCATGGCACCACATGGAAAACTATTGCCATACCATACATGCATACAGCAAGACCAGTGACCAACTAAAAACCTGTCCCAACAAACTCAAAGGTACAGAATGAGCCATGGAGCTACTAGTCAGAGTAGTTGTCCTGTTACAATGATGAGGCAGACAGGCCTGTACTGGCACAATCTAACACTAAAACACAGGCAGGCAAGAACTTCAGACTTGACACGGTTTTGGGGCATTTTATAGAGAAAGGTAGAGTGACAAAACCCGCCTCGGAAAGGCTCGGAGGAATGAAAGAACGTCGAATCCGAGCTTGGTTCTATAGGGAGGGCCTGAGATGACGACGTCATAGTATGTGCTAGTACGGGGGATTAGCTCAAATGGTAGAGCGCTCGCTTAGCATGCGAGAGGTAGCGGGATCGATGCCCGCATCCTCCACAGCTCCTTTTCTTTCTCGACCGGTAAACAAGAAGACAACGACACAGTTTTCACCACTAACCAGCTACAGCTTGCAGGTATTTCAACCGAAGTGTATAACAACAACCTGTGGTATTCCACGTTTGAAGCTCCTGAAAGACTGATCAGCAGTGGTACTTTGTTCATGTAAATAAATGGTAGAAGAAAAAAAAAGGTATGAAGTACTATATGTCTTCATTGGCTTCTCGTTTTTAACATAAGTAATTATGATGCCATATTCTATTTTAGTGCTAGTAGAGCTATTTTAGTGACCCACAAAAAAAGAGGATTTAGCAGCCTCTTGCAGCACAATCCCATTGTACGCTTATACAGACTAACATGTTGAACCAACATCAGTGTATGTAAGAGGTATTTTCTTGTTAGCTTAATAAACTTAATTATAAATAAACTATTGTTTTATTTTAATTTCTTAATTTTCAGGATGTGAAAGTGAACATATACTAGAGTTGCAACAATTTATCAATTAATTTAATTACTACTTGCTGTTTTGATAATCCATTTATCATCCATCCATCCATTATCTATACACCGCTTAATCTTCATTAGGGTCATGGGGGGTCTGGAGTCTATCCCAGCCAACTTAGGGGACACCCTGGACAGGTCACCAGTCTATCACAGGGCTACACTTAGAGACAGACAACCAAGCACACTCACATTCACACCTGCGAATATGGAATCAATTAACCTCCACATGTTTTTGGACTGTCTACGCTGCACGGGGAGAACATGCAAACTCCACACAGAAAGATCCCGGGTGTCCTCACTTGGATGCAAACCAGCGATCTTCTTGCTGCGAGGCAATGATGCTAATCACAGAGCCACCTTGCTTGCAGTCCCGTCCATTTATCAGTTTAAGTTAAACAAAAAACGGGGGGGGGGGTCACAACTCTTTGATTTCAGCTGAATACTTTTTGGTTTCTTACCTCCTTTGTGATTACAAACTTAACATCTTTGGGTTGTCGACAAAACGCATCATCATCTTGAGCTTTGGGAATCAATAATCAACAGTGTTGACCATTTTCTGACATTTTATAGACCAAACATCTTATCAATAATTTGAGATAACAATCTGCAGATTAATCAACAAGCAAAAATAATCAGCAGTTGCAGACCTAACACCTGCAAGTCTAAACTGGAGCTACTGTCATGATGTCATGACAGGAGATTATATTGGTACTGCAGGCACATCTGAATCTGCTAAATAATAACTAAATGACAGACTGAGATTGTTTTTAATGCATGAGCAGAATATTTCACAGTGCAAGCATCAATTACTAACAACAGATTGTGAGTGTAATTCATACACAGAATTGTACTCAATAAAATCTGACATGCAGAGAAATGAACACATAAAGAAAGGGAGCAGGGGGGGTTGGCAGCCTCAACAAAATGCTGTTTAAATGAGTAATTAAATCAAACACACCCACACAGACTCCAGTTTTATCAACATCAGTCGACATGGCAGTGAAAACCCCGTCAAACAATGTTCTGCTGAGTGTTTCTCCCCCTAAAATGATCCTCAATATTCCTGTTGTCCTGTGCTTCTTCATCCACAGTGTCCTCCTGTGATGAAGAGGTCAGCCAGCTCGGTTTGGTCTGAAAGCAGTTTCTGAACCGCAAGTCCCAGGGCCGTCCCTCGCTGGCTCGTGTTCTGCTCTGAGTGTCCAAAAGCAAAAGGTATCCATTTGTTTTTGTTTGTTCTTTTTTTTCAGTGTCAGTGCAGAGTTACAGCAAGCAAAAGCAGCAGGGGAGCGTCCCCACAGCAGATCGCCTGTCTGCTTGCTGCCTCCTCGTTTTCACCTCTTACATGAAGTCGTCTGAATCGTAGCCGTCCTGCAGAATGCAAAAGACCACAGTCAGTATTGTCGTCCTAAAACGGCTGTTCTTCTGACGCAATAATTCTGTTTATCAACAACAATATGAACAACTCAGAAACTCTGACTAGTTCAAATACTGTGATCTCTGTGAGTTGCTTCATGTCCTCACCTCATTAGTTTTCATGTTTTCACCCTTCATCAATGAAGAATAGTTCCTGAAGAGACCAAAACAGACTTATTACACAGTGTTGACGCAATACCGCTTTAAGCTGCTGCCTTTAGTGCTTCAAAAAGATTCAGAGTCATGCTGCTACAGGTCACTAACCTGACAGGAAGACAAGGAATACTGGGCACGACCCAAAATCCAACCGAGATTCATTGAGTGAGACAGCACTAACACTGGCAGCAGCACAATCACGTAAAGAGCACAAAACCTGTTGCTACAAAGAGGGGAACCTTTTGATGCCAGACTCTCCATGTGTTTCCATGTGAGAGTAATCCCAACTATGAAACTACATCTCTGGACATGGCGTTTGACCTCCTCATAACTAAATGGAAGAAAAGAACTAGATTGGCCAGGACCAAATGGTCAGTGTCCCATAAAGTCAGTAAAAGCTGTTATAACAATTACTAAGTCATTTTATGTGCACAATATGTTGTTTTCTCTGACCTCTGCCGCATAAACACATAAAAAACAAACCAGCATGGCTGAGTGTATCCCAGATGGAGATTCCTACTGTAGTAAAATAGCCGTTCCAGTCGACTGACTTTTTTGCTTTAAAATGACCTCTCTTATTTATCTTTCCTTTAGTTCGGCTGAGGTGATGATCAGTCCAACTGGTAAAAGAAACCTACACTGCACAGAATGTAGATGTTCCTTTTCAGTTAAAAAGTAAAATAAGTAACTTTTATCTCAAAACATAGCCTGATGAGACAATAAAAGCCACTCTGTCTAAAAGCAAACTATTTTATACAAGTGAAACGTTTTCTTTTTTCACTGCAACACAAATTTACTGAACATTTGTCCTGGACTTGAAGCCTACCTGAGCTCCTCCATCTCTTTTTTCCTCTTCTGCTCCTCCTTCTCTCTCTTCTTCTGTTCCTGGAGTTGAGCTTTCTTCTCGTTCCTCTCCTCCCGGTCTCTTGATTCCTTCTCTGCTGCCAGGTCAGGATATCGTTCGTCTTTTGTTTTCTCCAGACGATTTACGATCTCGTTGATCTTCTTCTCCACCGCCACGATCTTCACCTGAGAGAAGCAGAACGAAACACTTCTGTTGGTGATGAATGCAGATGGCAGAAGATCAACTTCATTATAGAGAAAACATGAAGCTGAGTGAAGATAATGCTTAATACTGAGGATCAGATTGTGGATTTTTCTTTTCAAACAGAACTGACTTCAGCATAACAACCCATCATAGCAAACAGGAACCTTCAACTTTGAGTTACATCCTTGTCTTTTTCCCCCCAGTGTCTCATCAGTGGTTTTCTGACCTCTTTCTGACGATGGAAGCCGATTTGTCCGACGTCCATGTCTCCCGTTTTCTTCAGATTGGCCCACGGTGTGTAAACCACATTGATGTTGTTCATCTTACAGCCTGACAGCAACACAATAAACCTTAGTATGCTGAACAAGGTTTACAGACAATATGTCACAAAAAAGCAGGAAGAAGCTTTCACAGGACGACTTCTCAGGTCAGCAATTAGGTTTCAAGGTGAACTGTTTTTTTTCCTTACCTTGGATGCTGTTGTTTTTCACCAGCTGTGCACAGTCTATCAGCACCTCTGGAGGAATATCATCTATGGTATGACCCTGAAAAAGAACCACAAAGAACAATCAGAGTGTGTAGGATACCACGTAATATTCACATCAATGCCACTTTCAAACAGACACCACAGTGATGTTGTGATGCTTTAATAACCTTGAACTGCCAACTGATGATTATATTCCTTAACAATCATTCTGCTGATTATTTTCTTTAAAAACCATGTTTGTGTCTTCCAACCAACTGTCCAAAGTTTACTTTGTTTACTGTCAAATCAGACAAAGAAAAGCAGCAAAAACCAAAACATTATGAAACTCCAACAAGGTGTTTCAATATGCATTTTAATACATGGTACATTGACTCATTACCTTTGGCAACCGTAGGTAAACGTGAGCCGAAGACAGTTTGTCCACATGAAACCTGGACAAGAGGAAAAGTTTTAAAATTTAAAGATGGCACAAAAGTACGTAGACATGGAGAAAGCAAAAAGAAAAAACACAAGGAGAGGGAAAAAAAAGTCGAGGTATGTTTTGTGAGGTCGAGCTAAACTTTCTTGGGATCTCACAAAACTTTCTCCTCGCAAAACACATCTGGGTGTTCTTGGGAGTATGGAGAAACGACAATGGAGGACACCCACCCATGCGAGAGTTTTATTGAGTTTTATTTTGAAATTGGCCTAAAGTATAAAGACATTAAAGCAGTGCTTAGCATGAGGCACAGTTTTCCCAAAACATCCAATAAGAGTGATGGGACTTTTGCGAGATCTCTCAAAAGATACCTCTATTTTTTTCCCTCCTCTCCCTGTTTTTTTTTTTCCTTTCTCCATGTCCCTTCCAGGTCTCAGTTCAAAAGATTAGTTCAACTAGAAAAAACCAAAACATAAAAAGTCTGATCCTCTGTGTTCAAGTGGAAGATTAGAAACAGAAAACTGAGGGCAAATGAGTCCACATGCACTTGCTTGATGATAATTTCCACATACAACATGTGTGTCACTGTCTGCACACTTTTATTGTGTGTTTAGTCACTTTACAGTGGGGCTGAACAATTAGTCAAAACATTATTGAAATAATGAAGTGGTAACAGCAGCAGCCGCAGTTTTCTGATAAAGATAACACATGTCACATTGTTTGACCTACTTCACTACAGTAAAGCTACAGAAACATCTCACAGCAAGCTAATTCAAGATAAAGAACCTCACCAGATGTCTTCAGGCCATCCGTACTTGATAAGATCCTCGTCTGTTGACAAACAGCTTCGTGTTAGAGCTGATGTGGTATCATTTACACAAAAGCTGACTGAACAGATAAACATTCAGAGAGACAGAACAAATATAGCTGCGTTAAAAAAAAGGGCGTGTGGTTGATCCACCGACAACAATCTTACTTTCATACTTGTCTTTTCCCATGTAGATTGTGAAGGGAGGATTCACCACTGAAAAGGACACAAGACACTGACAGTTACTGAGTGAAACAGCAACCACAGCAGGGACACAACACATAAAAGACACAGAACGAGACAAATAAAAAAAACAGCTTTAAAGAGCAGTGAGCTAACCAGGCTACTAGCTGCTAGCTACTAGCCTGCTGCTAGCTCCGCGGATCTACTTACCGGCACTTGTGAAGTAAAACACCATTTTAGGTCAATTAAAACTCGCCGCCAAATGACGAACACGAAGTGTAAAAAGTCTGAAAGCCTAAACGCTAACTATGAAAACAAGAAAGTATCATGAGCTGTGTGCTGACTGATCGCCGCTGCTGTCACTGCTCGCATGTACAAGTTGACCCGGAAGTTGTTAGTTAGCTGAGTGAAGCTATTGACTGTTAGCAACTACTGCAGCTACTAAATAAGAGCTTCAGGTCCATAAACCAGTCCCTAATGAATCAATGCACTCCCCCACAGTGCTTTATAACTGTACATTCTGTTTGTTGATGCTGTTTTTTGTTTAATTTTTTTGTTTGGGTGCATGGGAATTTGGTTGTTTTTGGTGACACATGAGACAGTTTTCCAAATGAGAGTCTTTAAAATCCCAAATTAGTTCTTTTCATATTAGAGTCTGTTTGCCATTCATGTTGTGGCAATCCTAAGAGCTTCAGTAAAAGCAACTGGACTTCAACCTTTGGCTACTGAAGATGTTTCACCTTCAGGAGATCTGAGAGGGGAGGAGACCATCTATGTTGAACTGGAGCAGCCGTCTGTAAACAATCAGTTGTCTGGTAGATCTAACACAGTTTTGAGATCTCTCCCCAACAAGTTCTACCACCATCAGCACCTTGAGTCATCCCTGACCAGTCAGTTTCACAGCCAGTCACACCTCGAGACATGCAAGTCTTTGGTTGTTAATGAATCATGAGCCATATGAGTCGACAACTATGTTTCCATATGAAAACAAATGACTGAAATTGAGTGGATAAATGAAGCATGCTCGATAAATGAAATACACATTATAAGGCCTAAAAACACGATGCAGATGATCATGTTGTCAGGAAGTTTCTGAAAGATCTAGTCAGCATGGTGAAAGATCTTTTTAGTGTTGATGTTGTTCACAAAGCCATGCATAGCCGGGCACCTGGGAACATGTCAGAACTTCTCTGGCTCAATGAAATGTTTCTCCTCTATTGACATTTTTAAGAAAATCTCATGCTGTACATGTTATCAGCGGTCTTGGTTGCCAGTAATATTTATTTTAGAAACTGATCTTACAAGCTGCTGTCCTATTTTGCCTTCTTTTAGCATTTTAGACAATTTTCTATAGCTTTACAAATCAAATTTAGAATTATCTGGCACTTTGGTCAAGTCAGGTGCTTTTAAAAGTGTGGTATTACTAAATAAATAAATGAATAAATTTGATGTGCATTGTAGTGTGAAAAATGCTCAGTTTGTGGAGTTTGTAAAAATGTAAGAAGGTAAATATCGACGGCATATAGAGCCACCAATATTATTTTGAAGAGTAAGATCGGAAGTCCCTCCAGACCTTTACTTTGGTAACTCGATGAATGCGAGGCGCTGTTTCTGGTCACGTGCTGCAGTTTTTTTCTTAGGACTGCGCGCGCTGTTCGAAAAACACACAGAAGAACCGCGCGTAGAACAAGCAGGATCAGCGCGAGCGCCTCAAACTTTACACCGACATTTATGGTTTTGTGAAGCTCAGCAGAAACCTGCTCGGTAAGAAAAATAAAAGGCCTGATGTTGTTGGAGTTTTGGTCTTTGACACTGTGCTTGTCTCTCTACGAAACGTATTTAGATGTTTAGACGGAGACGTATTTACTTGTGATATAAGCAGCGATAATTGAATGTGCGCTTGTCCGTCCGAGCTTACTCATGTTTAACACTATATTTACTTCGTTTTTTTATTGAACACGCAGACAGTCGGTCCTGCCCAAATGTAGACGACTGCTCATCGATACTGACACGCTTGGTACTTTATATCGGACGCAGAAGTCACCCTTGTATGATCTACTCATCCCGCCAATTATCCGTTCACCTCCAATTTAGCTCTTAAATAAGCGGCTCGTTAGCTAACAAGCAACGCTAAGCTAATCTAAGCTAACGTTCACGTCGCGATAATTTATTTGTGCAGTTTCAGACATATCGTTATATCGAGCACCCTCTTCGAGATCATAATCGAGCATAAAGCTCGTAGATATAAAGATCTAGTGTTCTGCGGTGGCCCTTGTAGGCTCCATACACTCTGCTGCTGACACAGTCAAACACAACTCCTCCTGAAAAGCTGCTAATTTAGCATCAAACACAGAAGGTGACCCAAAGGTGTGCTGCTGACTGTGACTCTCTACGACCTCCAATGGAAAGCTTGTGCTGTTAGGCCCTGGATTTCAGAGGAATTACTCGAATTATCAGCAATAATATCATAACATACTAACAGATGATTCTTACTGTAAATGTGGCTGTGGTTATTTTGTGCTACCCAACAGTGTATTATATTCTGTCTTTAAGACTCAACATAAATGGTATTACAATAAAGTTGGGAAATTGTAAATGTATTACATAGGAAATGCTTCACCTGCTTTTCTGGAGTTTGGAGACATACCTGAATGTACATCAACAACCTTTATTTCAAAGGTGAAATGCTTAAAGTTATTATGTACAAGACACAAGACCTGATAATTTGAATCTGTGTGTAGGTGAAGTTGAAAATGATGCCCAGGACTACCAGGAAGAGAAAGCTCCCGTCTCTGGACTCTGACAGGTAGGCTGTGAACACATGGCGATCAAATATTTCTTCAGATGGTTGACTTGCTAATTTACTTTCAACTGTACTCTCTGATAAATTGAAACCCTGAGATGTTGGAAAATTATTTTTTTGTTGCTTAATCCTGCCTTCATTGATATATTGTGTATCCTCATATTCAGTGTTTCATTTGCATTCATTTGTTTTCATTTGGAAACCTGAGAAGAGCTGTGTTGAATCTGTGGCATTGTAGTTATTTCTCACCTGATCTTTTGCTGCTCAAACTTCAGTGACCCGTCCAAGAAGGGGGTTAGAGAGGAGATGTCACCCGTGAAGAGGAGATCCCCACGAAAGCCTCCAACAAGAAAGAAGCCAGTCGGATGTCCGGACAAGGAGAACTGCTCCTCCCCACAGAAGTCCCCACGTAAACCAGCAGGTAGGATAGATTGGTGAAAAGTGTGGCAAAGATGTTTTTGTTGGATGGCTTGACACCAATATTTGCTATCTCTATATCTGGTCTTTATGGTTAGCAAGTTAAGACATAGTACGGATGAGCACTGTCATTTGATATGTATCTCACAGTCTTTGTATCTGTTTTTTCAAGGCTCACCAGCCCAGTCGCCCCGCAAGTCTCCATTCAAACCTTCCTTGGTTACAAGCTCCTTCTATGGCAAGCAGAAGCCTATCTATCTCACTCCGCTTGAGAGGAAGGCGATAAAAGAGTCTCTGCCGTCACGTCTTCCTTCTCCTCCCTCTTCTTCTCCTCCTTTGGCCAAAAAGCCAGGAAAGAAGGCTAAGAAGAACTCTAAAGGAGGCAGCAAACCCAGAAAGGCGACTACAGGACCTAGTAATGGGAGGAAGACAGCTTTTAAATATACAGCATCTACAAAGCCGATCAAGCTGTCAAAAATCAACAGCAGGTTTGTTTTAATTTACACCACAATACAGTCGTGACTGTTATGTTGGTGCTTCAGCAGCTTTTTGACACCATGCTTTAGTTTCATGGACCTCAGAGGTTTCATGTTATTATCATGAGTTTTTGTAGTTGTGTTTATCTTTAATGTATTTTTCCTAACAACTGCATTATTTAATTCAACAGTGATGCTGCTGTGACCACAGCACCTGCCAGCAGCAACCCTGGAGAGCCTAAAAAAGCAATCACCATCACGTTCAGCAGCCTGAAGCCCAAGCCCAAGATCTTTGTTGGAGCTGCTTTCTTTAGTACAGGGAAAAAACCTACGTCCATGTACAAGAAAGCTGCACCCAAGTCGTACTCCAGGCCAGCTTCAGTCCCAGAGAAAAACAAAGCTGTACTGCCACAGAGCGAGACATCAAAGCAGCAGGTCGCTTCAATGACAAAGCAACAGCAGAAAGAACCAGAAAAGGTAAGTCTATTATATATTGTTTATTTAAATGCCAGATAAGTTGTCACCAGTATAGTTTAAGCATATTTTAAAGTTTTATGTCATCTCTTAATGTCCATTTTATTTCATATTATCAAGTGAATTCTGTATCCCACACAAAAGTGGATTGCTTTGTTCTTACGAACAGTACCAACAGCTCAGTTTCAGAATGCCGTGAAGTGGAACAGAAAGCTTAATAGTTGTAGAGTTAAGAGTGAGATGGGGCACAGGATTTATTAATTTACTTGCCCAAAGAGCAGGAGTGGTTCAAATTTAGGACAATATTAAGCCATCTTAAGAAAGAAAAAAAACTAGTGTGCATCTTTTTTAAAACACAAATTTAAAGATTTATTTTTAATATACCTTAACAAGTACTTAAATAGCATGCAGACAAGAAAAGGACTTATGGCTACACTCAACTTTGAGGGGCTAAACAGAAAGACATTTCAAGTCTCATTTTTAAATGAATGAGGAAGCCAAAATAATTATTGAATTAGTATAATCAGATGTTTAAGAAAGAAAGGCTCTGCCCATTTTATTCCATTTAAGAGCTCCATAAAATATCTTCACATCTGCTTAAAGATGAAGTGTTTTACTTCAGTAAACAATCAAATGTGGTCTGGAAACCGATTTCCAAAACGTGGTGTTGTATGTTTTAGTGCTGCAACTATTAATCAACTTCTTTTTTTGGTTGCTGTTACATTATAAAGGAACATTTCCAAGAAACTATACACAATACTGGGCACACTGAGAACCTAGCATAAAGAATATCCAACTGGCTTAAAGTTTTAAGAATCACGCTTAACAAACAGATACTGTTTGGAGTCTGGGGACACGATTAAAAATGTAAAGAGTAAAATTAAAATCTGATTAAGGAATGTCAGCCATGTAAGGATAAATACTTTTTCTAACACCCTCAGTGCCTTTGGTTTTTCCTTTTGTTGTAAAGATTCCTCAGAGGGACATACGGTTTTTTCTTTGATTTTTAGGAAGATGAGTTATCACAGAGCTTCAGAGGTGTTGCTTAAATCTGAAGGCGTCTTTGTAACTCGTACATCCCAGTCTGAAATTGACCTGATATTGTCAAGTTAATGTCGATATTTTATCCTGGTTGCTTCCTGCAGACGGCTGTCCAGCCGGTCAATAGAGAGGAGAACCAACTGAGCACCAAACAGAGAGTGAGGTGTGATCCATCCGACTGGATTGACTCTGATGATGATGAGTTTAAAACTGTGCAGCCAGTGAGGTACATTACTGATGCGTGAAAGTTTAACTGTCCTTAATTTTGTTTTTAGTTTTTTATGCAAATTAAAAGTAATGATGTCTGATGTTCTGTTGAGTCTAAAAAGCACCATAGTACTTCAATGGTGTGTTTAAAAAAAAAATCTGTTAATCCCTGACAAAAGATTTCTATATGTGTATATATATACTATATATATATTTTTAGTTTTGGGGAAAATCTGTTACTCCAGGTAACCAATGATCTTCATTTTCTTCCCTCAGTTCTACGAAAGCGTTAAAAGAAAAGTATGTGATTACCCGGGAGGTTAAGATTGTGTTGTCAAGGACCTCTACATCAAGCTCTGCAGCTACAGCCTCATCCTCCAACACTCAGGTACACACGCACATGTTGATATGTTTGTTGGATAGAAATTTTGCTCTTGAAAATTAATAAGTTGACTAAGTTCAGTTTAACAGTCTAAACAGAGATGTGGGTCGAGTACTTGACGGCCTACTAGACTCTGAGTGAAGTTTGTCATCTGTCAAAATCTGAGAATCCACACAGACCATTCTGTGGATGTCACAGGCTTCAACAGTTTCATGTCAGTGGTGTCAGCAGCTTTCTGTGTGTGCGTCCACAAGACGGTGTAATCCTGCTTTAAGCTAGATTTGTATTAACATTAAACACCTCTCTCTCCTAGGATGATTTTGTGACAGAAAGTGGCTCCGAGCCTGTCTTCGACCTGAGTGATATTAACCCCAGCAGCGCTGCCTCCAGCCCGCCCAAAGGTGTGTGTGCATGCTGTTTTAGTCCCAATGCTTCACTTAAACACTGACCGGCACAAACCAAATCCCGTAGACCTCACATCTGCTTTATCCATTGCTGTTGCTTTTTTTTAATGTTTCCAAAGTCATTGTTACATGAAAGCTGTTTAATTTTCTCCAGAGCCTGCTGCGGTGTACCCCATATTTGGTTCTGCCTCAAAAAGGTGAGGCGGTTTGTGTATAAAATGTATTTATACTGTATTGTTTAACAAGGCATGAAGGGAAATTTCTGTATGACAAGAAACGGTGAGTGTGTCCTGCAGAAGGTAAAAGATTTTAAAGTTAGAAGATGGAAAACATGATCAAAATCTTCTCTTGATAAATACATTCACTGGGAAGATGAACAGCAAAAGGATGAAAGAGTGGACAGTCAATCACGAGACTAGTTTGAAGATGTTCAACCCTGATCTTATTAGTTTGGAGTACTTCCACAAATCAATAGCTGTTAATTTAACATTTATAAAAAATAAATAAATTGCAGCCTGTACCAATGTGTAGTGTTGAGTCACTTTGAATACCATGTTTTTTCTTGGCAGTTTTTTTTGGTCTCTTTTGTTTCATTTTGTTTAATTCTGGGTTTTTATGTTTTGTTTGTTTTGCATCAACTGAAACAACACTGGCTGCAGGGTGGCGCAGTTGGTAGCACTCGCAGCAAGAAGGTTGCCGGTTCGCGTCCCGGTGGGGGCACCGGAATCTTTCTGCGTAGAGTTTGCATGTTCTCCCTGTGCAGCGTGGGTTCTCTCTGGGTTCTCCGGCATCCTCCCACAGTCCAAAAACATGTTGAGGTTAATTGGTGATTCTAAATTGTCTGTAGGTGTGAATGTGAGTGTGCTTGGTTGTCTGTCTCTAAGTGTAGCCCTGTGATAGACTGGCGACCTGTCCAGGGTGTCTCCTGCCTTCGCCCTAAGTTGGCTGGGTTCAGGCTCCAGCCCCCCCCGTGACCCTCGTGAGGATAAAGCGGTGTATAGATAAAGGATGGATGAAACAACACTGCAATATTTTTATTTTATGCCCTGCAGGTTGAAGAGCACAGCTCTGCGGACTCCGGTGTCCTGCAGCACCCCCTCTGGCACAGTAATGTCAGTTCAAACTCCTTCTGCAGCCGCTAAAGAGCGAAGTGCTCGCAGGAGGAAGGAGAAGCAGGATGATGACCAGCTCATCATTGTAAGACATGGATTTACATTATTTGTGTCTTCAGTAGCTGGTTGTCATGTTTTGGTTTGACAATACATGTCACAAGTAGGTTGGAGTGGGGAAAAGTGGAGTTTATAGTTGAGTGTGTGTGTATTTTTTTTCTGTCAGGATGCAGGTCAGAAACAGTTCGGAGCAACAACCTGCAGCTCATGTGGGATGGTATACAGTGCAGATAATCCGGAGGACAATTTCCAGCACACCCAGTTCCACCAGCGCTTCCTTGACTCCATCAAATTTGTGGTAAAACTTCACTCCTACTTTCACCCTCTGAATTATTTAGTACAGAGACACCTTTAGAGTGCACAATATCAGTTTGAGACTATCTGAGGTGTGATAAACGTTTTAAAAAGGATTGTAAAAGAATAACTCAACAATATTTGAACATGGGTTGAGCAGATTTAAAATGTTTGTCAAGTTACGAGGTCGCAGAAAACAAACTGCTTGATTACAGAGCTCCATCACTTCAAGGATTACCTCAGAACTTATACAATTTGAAGCCTCGAGCAAATGATAATTATCACCGAGGCTCGTAACTGCAGCATCTTTCCTCTGTTGTGTTTGCAGGGCTGGAAGAAGGAGCGGGTGGTGGCCGAGTTCTGGGATGGAAAAATTCTCTTGGTCATGCCAGATGATCCCAAATATGCCGTTAAAAAGGTGTGGGCCTGCACACTGCAGCACTTAAGTTTTTTTTATTTTTTATTTCTCATCACATGTGTAGTATGAAATCTGCCATCACTTCATCAGCCAAAAGCACAGTTAGAAATACAGACAGTCGAACATGTTACTGAGTGACAAAGAACATACAGAGATTCAACAAATTTGACTAAAGTGTACAAATCTGTTCTTTAATGTTTTAATGCCTTTTGCTGTTTGGTTGAGTTCAGGCTGAGGACGTGCGCCGTGTAGCGGACAGCGAGTTGGGTTTCCAGCAGGTGACTCTGAGTAGACCGACGCAGGCTAAAACCTACCTGTTCATCAACACAGAGCGAATGGTGGTGGGATGTCTCGTGGCTGAACCCATACGACAGGTAGGACTGTGTGAAACTAGCATGTGTGCCTTCTTTTATTTGTTTAAGTTAATTTATTTGACAGGGACAATGCCTATTGATCAGATAAAATACTGTAACTATACCAGAGTTGGCGCTATAAACAATAGTTCATAAAGACTTTCTCAATGTTTTTCACAGCCACTGACCTTACAGAAGTCTACTCTTGACTAGCACTGCAGTCAGCAGTGGTTTGAGTCCGTTTTAGTCTTTCAGAGTTAAATACCCTTTAAAGTGTTTTGTTTGTCCAGTTACATTTGCAGGCAACTCTGAAGGCTCCTCCTGTGGAGAAATAATTTCATGATTAATAAAAAACAAGTTCATAGTACCTTTTCTGAGGAAATGAAGCAGCAAGAAAATCCAAATAACTTAAAGAAGCCAAGAAGTACAGCTGTCGGAACAAAACCAGTCAAATGACAAAGGAATCTACTCTCTACAGTAACTCAGTCAGCTGGTGAAATCCACTGAGAAAGTGACCTACAGACATCGGATCAGACATGAGGTTTATATAGTAACTAAATGTCATTCCTCTGTCAAATGGTTTTGGGACAATGAAAGTTTTCAGTCAAATACCAGCAAATTTTCTTGGTAAAAGACCCCCAAACCCTCCACAAACACACGAGTCACAAGAGTGCAGCATCCTTCCAGAAACTGAGGGAAAACCCCAACAGTGTCTCTGGTGGTTTATTTTGTCATGTCCTGTATTTGTTTCATTCTGAATCAGTAGTATTTCATTCTATGAAGTATGAGCTCATGTCAAGCAGGGCTTGCAGGCATCATGACTTTTGTATAAATACCCTGCAGGCTTTCAGAGTCCTCGAGCAGCCCGATCGACCCAAGGATATGACAAAGGACGACTTCATGGAGCGGCACAGAGCCTGGTGCTGCTCCACTGTCCCAGAAAAAGCTCTGTGTGGGATTAGTCGGATCTGGGTCTTCAGCCTGGCAAGACGACAGGGCATCGCAACCCGCATGCTGGACACCGTCAGGTAGACCGTCACACTCAGCACAAGTCTTAATATTGTCGTACAAATTAGCACATCCAACTTAGCCAAATAAAATGTACTGATGAGAAACGTTCATGATAGATCAGCTTTTGCATGTTACTGTGATTTTGATGAAACCTCTAAACCAGTAATAGCTGTTTAAATCATGACAACTTGATTTCTCCACATTTTGTTGTGTTGTTTAATTACCCTTTATTTACCATGGTTGAGTTTCACAGCTTTGGTTTTATCTGTTAGAACCCTGTTTTTGCCAAAAGCAATCATTGAGGTCTCAAAATCCCTTGATGCTAAAAACAGGTGCACAGATAATCAGTTTTTCCAATTAAGCTACCACTTTATTTGGATGTCAATTAAAAGTATGACCACTTCAAATATTCCTCTTCTCAAAATCCAGGAAAAACATAAACTTTAGATTAAAAGTAGAACGAGGGCAGTTACTGGGGGGGAACGAGGAGTTGCACAAAAAGGTGTTTGGCGAAAAGCATGAGTCTTCTGCAGCCTCAAAAAAAACATTATTTCTACACAAACAATTTCAAAACTTTGTTTTGTAGCTAGCACTTAGAGGCAGTGACTATTAATGCTTGTTGGGGTCAATTTACAGAGCACCTACTCACAGATGAAGTATGTCTTTATTATGCAGCAGATGATGAAAACTGCTGGCATCTTATTCTTACAGAAATGAACAATTTGAACTCATTAGCGAAGACCTCTTCAGCACAAACACATCCTCAGTATAGACTGTTGTGAAACTCCTTGTTTGTCTGAATCTCTACAAGAGTTGGAGACAAAACAGTTGGCATGACCCATACAACCACATAAATGTGAAATGCTCTATATGCTGAAATAAACCAGAATTATCCTTGAAGTTCTCATCGAAGAAAGCTTCAAATTTCATTTTTTCTTGTTTATGAAAACTCAAACCTCTTTGCCTCCAATTAAGAGCTAATGCAACTAATTACCTAAAATCTGCAAGGGGACCGCCACTCCAACAAAATGTGTGAACCATCTAAACTGACTGTAGCAGAGTCACACCCGTTTGTTATTGTGATGCTAGAGTAATCTTTCCCATTGTTTTTTCTTAGGAGCACATTCATGTACGGCAGCCATCTAACCAAGGAGGAAATGGCGTTCTCTGATCCGACACCTGACGGCAAACTGTTTGCCACCAAGTACTGCAACACACCAGCCTTCCTCGTTTACAACTTCATAGCATGAGGTTGGAGAAGGAGTTTGAATTCGGGGATTAAAGATGCCTTACTGATTCAATGGAGGTGTTGAAGTAGAACGTTGTGGTCCATGTTGACAGATCTTCAGGCAATTGTTAAAATTGTCTATCATATGCAAAGCGACAGCTGTTCAGGTTTTCCCTTGTTGACTAGGCTTTAGTTTTGTATGTGTTTAAGCTTCGGTTGTATAATTCTATTTCAGTCTGTGTTCAGGATTAGGTATGTGTAGAGTTTTTAAAGGTTCATGACATACCAGTCAGTATTTATATTCGGTACTGCCAGTTGGACTGTTGAATGTTGTATAATGGCAGCGCTTTGGTGTATTTACATTTTTGCTTTGCTAAAAAGCTCAAATGTTCAGTGAATGAAGTTGTTTCACAGGTCGTTCTTGAACTAAGAGATCGTTTGTCTTCTTGTGTTCAGGTTAATGACAACGTTAAACTTCTTTGATAATGTTCTTAATTTTGTTCTTCCTGCTCCCAGTTTGATGTTTTCTGAGCACATTGAAAGGAAATATTTACAGACATCAACCTGTTGAAAGGTAAAAGCTATTACTGTTTAAGGGCATTTGAACTGTAAATAGTTTTAATAAACATGTTGCCTTTGTTTTATGCTCAGGTTTATTTCTTGAAATTTCTTTCAAAGACTGCATTAACAGGAATGCAAACAGACACGTGGTGAAGAAAGAAAACTACCTGAGTAAAAAAAAAAAGTTGACCATTTAATCATATACTACACTTCCAATGATTTTGCCATTCGACCAGCTTGACTGACTCACTGACTTATATCAGTGCAACAGCGAACACTTTCCTGTAGCACATGCTCTTGACAGAAATGAGGGAGGTCTGAGCCTGCAGGCTGTATGTCAGTGCTTGGGAGGGTCGAGCCAGAAGGCTGCAAGCTGCACGACTGGGAGCTGAGATTCAGTGAACTCGGACCCTTTGCGGCATAAGTCTCAGACTGTTGTAAGTGGTAATGGTAACTTTTCTACTAAGTGGAGTCTGATAAAAGTATTATTAAGAGAATTGGGCTGATAAGCAGTAATGGGAGGAGTAGTAATACCCGTAAACTCATTGTTTCCCATCACATTTGTAACTGGACCCTGGCTCTCCAGACCAACCAGCCCCAGACAGTCAGGTTAGGAAAGCACACATCCTCTACCTTCACCCTGAGCACTGCTGATCCCAAAGGCTGTGTGCTGAGCCCTCCCTGTAAACTCGTCATGTAACAAAGACCGTTGTCCGGTTTGCAGATGGCACGACAGTCATGTCCATGATTTCTAACGAGTGACGGGAGAGTGATGAGAAACGAGGGACAAAGCCTGGTGTTCAGCTAACAATCTCATTCTCAACAGCAAGAAAACAAAAATTATAGTGGACTTCAGGAGGACGAGGAGAACAAACCCCAGTGCAGTCCTCTTTGATGGCAAGGATGTAGAGAGTCTCCACTTTTAAAATTCTGGGGACGCACATCACAGAAGATGTCCATCCAAACATTCACAGTTATTGTAGAGGTTCAGAAGTATCTCTAGAGACCAACATTCAATGTGAGGTCTCAGACATTAAAGTAATGTGCAGAGGATTGAAATAATGTGCGCAGAAGACAAAGTTCTATGCTAAAACCGCTCCCTGTAACACTGGGCGAGTCATGTCCAGAGGCCAATGTCCAACCTGAGGACTTCACCATTGAACTGAGTCACACAGAAGATCCATCCATTATGTATACACTGCTTAATCCTCACTAGGGTCGCGGGGGGGCTGGAGCCTAACCCAGCCGACTTAGGGAAAAGGCAGGGGACACCCTGGACAGGTCGCCAGTCCATCGCAGGGCCACACTTAGAGACAGACAACCAAGCACACTCACATTCACACTTACTCACATTCAGACAATTTAGAATCACTCACACACAAGATGAAATCCTTAATCCAACTTTGTCTCTGGCAGCCATATCGTTGGAGAGCCACCTTGAGGTCAACATTCCAACTGAGACCAACACAGAGAACGTCAGCTCGTTGAGACGACTCATTAGAAAGATTCCAGGGGCTTTCCACACCTACATCTATTAGTGGATCAGTTACCCCTGCACCATCTCCCCCGCTCTTATTCTTCCCTCCTCCATGACCTCACCCCCACTCTACTCTGTGTTCCTCATCTCTATCCTTCACCCCTATCTACCTCATCCTCTCCCCGTTTCTCAGTCAAGCCTTTATTTCTTCTCTCTATCCTCTTTCTCTAAGGGCAGCGCGGTGATTAGTACTGCAGCCTCACAAAAACAAAAACATTTTCTGTGTGGAGTTCTGTGTTCATCCCGTGTTCGCGTGAGTTTTCTCCGGGATGCTCTGGTTTCCTCCCACAACACAAAAGCACAAACCTTACGCTAACTGGATACTCTAAATCTACTCTAAACAGTGATTATAACTGGAGAAAGAAAAAAACAAGTTTACATATTGATTATAAATATTCCAAGAACTGGGATCATCCCCTCAGCACAACTTCACTCTGAACTCACTACAAACCCTGAAACAAAGGTGCCACCTAGTGACAACGATAGACAACTGCTTGTATGTAAACAGTCCCTCAGTGGTGGAAAGTGACCAAGTACATGGACTTTGTTTGGATACTTCCACTCCACTGCATTTCAGAGAGAAATATTGTACATTCTACTCCACTACAGTCATAATTTAATGCTATCATATATGATTGTATATCAGTCAGGCTGGATCAAGTTTGTTCCAGGGTAACCCATGGATGTCAGATGGAATTTTAGAGACGCTGTGTGTACTTATATTTACTACCCATGTTGAAAAGGATTAAGAGGATTTAATAAAGTATTAAAGGTTGTGAGTAGTATATGCACAAAGGAGAAAAAAAGCAACTCTAATTAGGGTCCGAGCACCCAAAAGGGTGCGACATGCTATAGTATGACTTTTTTATTTCACGCCAAAACCCAAAAGGACTTTTCTTTGTGAAATACTTTCCTGAGGTGATTTCTACGACATGCATGGCACTATTTCCACTATATATTACATCCTGACACGTTTTGAAAACATTCTGAATCATGACCTTTTTTGCGAAAAACGAGATACTATAGTATGACTTTTCTTTATTGAGGCCCGAATACATAAAGTGTTTTTTTTCAGGAAGTACTTTCCTAAGCTGTCTTTA
>NW_007577872.1:798597-859530 GCF_000690725.1 Stegastes partitus | reverse complement strand
ATCCTTCAGTGTGTGGGTGCAGGCGGAGGGCAGCGCTGAATCAGGAGGAAGATGAGTCGTGTGTGTTTGCATGTGTGCAGAAATGACTGCATCTAAAACCAAACGGCTCGTGGCGGTGTTGTGTTGTCAGAGCCGTTCGTTCGTTTGCGCTCGGGGGGCGACACGAGTCGTCTCATCGCTGCACGACAGGCCGAATCTGAAACTCGCCGAATCCCAACAAGCAGGACGCCGGCTGCAGAACAGAGACGCTGCTTCTGTCCCTTCAACTGCTCCTTAAAGCCGAATCCGAACAAGCGCATCCTCAAAAGCATCCTTTAACAGGATGTTTAATGCATCAGGCTGCAGACCTGGATATCAGCCGCCTTTCAAAGAACTTTATTTGCATGTTTCCGTCCGGCGGTGGGAAGGACGAAGCCGCGGCGCACTTCCCAACAAAGTTTCTGCTTTTCAAGTTCACTCTCCCCTTCTGGATCCCCGACTGACTCGCAATTATTGAATCAAAATGTCAGTCACATTGTGGCTGCATTAGCCTTGTTGCCTCAGCAATTAACCAACTGTGGTGAAAACATATTATTAGCATAACTAAATGTCCCCCTTCTCCTCAAAGACCCAGTCAAAGTGCCAAACACAATTTTGAATATTGGTTCAGCTCATAGCGCGCTAATGACAGTGTTAATGACTTTCTGAGGGGGGAAAAAAAAAAAAAACACACGGGGCTCCTCTCTTTGCAGAGCAATAGTTTAATTGTGATCGTGACCTGAAGAGGTGTCACCTTCGATGTCAAGGCGGCGGCGTGGCGGAGCTGCTAAATTAAACCTGGCTTGCGGTGAATAGCGCCGCTCAGTCAAGCAGAATGGAGTCATTATGAAAAAAAGAAACCGACAGTATTGACATCCAGTTTGTCTGTTTTTTGTTTTTTGGTTTGGATAAAAAACATTTTCAAATGGAGAAAACGAACAAAACAAAAAAAATAATATTAAAAGAAGATTAGCAAGATTAACGGCGTGTGCAGCGTTCGTATCACTTTGTTAATTAATCCCGCTTCAAATTTATTTATTTTTTTAATCTGTTCAAACAGCGCGGCGGCATCAAAGCACGAAAACAAAAGATCTGAATCCACATCGGCGGCACGAGGAGCTTCCCCAACCCCCCAAAAACTACAGGTTTTTAGCTCAAACGGTTTCACAGCTTTTGTGCGCCGGAACAAAAAAACAAAACTCCACGCTTTTGATTTGCAAAGCGTCGCGTTACTCCGTCTGAAAACAGGCGTTCGCTTGTGTGCAAACAAACGTCAGGACGGTCGGCAGCCCAAATGGCAGCCGGAGCCGATCATTATCTGGCAGTGATTAAGCTTCTCCGCCTCCCCGTGGCATGTCAGCGGCTCGGCAATTACTCTGTCAATTGGCGGGGAGCTGTTTATGAGGCGCCGTGTCAACCGGTGGCGGCGGAGCTCCTCAAAAGAGTCCCGCCGCAACGATCTGGCACACGGGGAGAGACAATGAAGAACGATAAGAGGACAAACAGACGGCGAGATGTTTTCTGAACCTAAATGGAGACAAACGCAGAGCCGAGCGTCCTCCTTTAGTTTTTTTGTTCGACTCCTTGAACCGTCCGTCTGGTCAGAGTGCAGAACCAGCAGAGCATCATTAGTCATGCAAGATTAAAGCTGCGCTGATCAATATTTCCTATACATGCGGTGACAAATTATCTCACTTTTCTAGCCCTTTTCTTGTTGGGTTTCTCTTTTGTTTCGGTGTCTTTTCGGGCTCATTAACTCCGAACTCCAGCCGCAGCAGGCGACTGTTTTCACTGATAAAGCACCGACAAGGAACGAAGCCCCCGAAGTCCCGACGGGGAGCCGGTATCTGGTGGCGACAGGTTGTTCGTATGTGCCACAAATAAATACATAAACCATAAAGGCATTCGAATGGCCCCACCGGAGGCCACATTTTGAATCATTAAGCAGAAGGGTGGTATTGGAGCCCCACAGGTTTTATATATGGAATAATGGTAAAATAATCTTACATTCACACATTGTTATTGGGCGTTTTTCTGAATTTCTAACTCCAAACTCCTGGTATTTATCAAATATATTTTGCTAGCTAAAAATAAAAGTCAAATTCAGAAAGGAATTAGAAAATATGTCGGGAATAAAGTGGTTCTTGTACCTCGTTTGTCATAAAAACGAGCCAAAGAGGCATTTTTTCAGGACCGAACAGCTGAAAACCTAAGTGCCAAAAACCGCAGTTCCTCAAACGTCCACTTGAGGCTCTATAGGCGAGTCGTTCCCCATCGACCTCAGTGTTAAAACGTCCAGTTTCACAGCAGAAAAAAACGTGTTTAGAACCTCGTACGAAACACAGTTTTGGTTTCTAAAGCGGATGTCCATCTTCTTGGCAACCGTACGGGACAGATCTTTATGTATAACTCATCTGTTTAAGTTATATTAAGGATTAAAGGTTTGCATCGTTAAGCGCGTCGCCACTTTGATTGACAGTCGGCATCCTGTCTCAGCTCCACGTCTTTACTCGCAGTCGATTATCGGAGCGCTAGAACGAGTTAGACGCTAATCTTTCTTCATTAGCGGCTCTAAAAATCAAGCTCCAAAAAGCAGCATAAAATGGCCGACACACAAAGCTAGCTTTTGTAAAACATCCCATGAGCTAAATTAGAGTTAGAGGAAGAAGCTGAAGACTAAATATTGGATTTAAATTTGGTTGAGGGCAAAAAAAAACCTAACTAAATTCTTGCTGCTTGTGTAAATGCATAACTAGCTAATTATCCGCTAGCGTGTTCACCATGGTAACGCTATAGCAACATGTAGCGTTAGCGAAAGAAAAAAAAGGAAAGCAATTGTTAGCTAATGAATGTTTGCTTCTTGTCAGAGGCATCAAGTTACTGTTCATTAAAACGTTTTACAGCTTGTGAACGTAACACAACGCTACCGCTAACAATAGCTTTTAAGCTAACGTTGACCGACACGTGCTAATTGGTGCTGTGGAAATAAAACTTCAAGAAATACGTCGCTCCTCCGTCTCACACTTGGTTCTGAATGTTTGTTCTCTGGGACCAAATTCTGTGAAATGTTTTTGACAATACAGAGAATTTCCTGGAATTTTTGTATTTTCACCCTTAAAAAAAAACATTTTAAAGGTTCAATATCTCCAGAAATAAAACTCCAACAGCCGTGAAGTTTGCTGACGACACGGACAGAACAGTTTCCAACAGATATAACTGATCAAATGCGTCCAGCAGATCCCAAATTCTGATTTATTTGCTCTTATTGAAGGACTGAAGAGCGACATTTTCCGTGAGGGTTGTGTCGTGGAAAGTTTCCACGAGAGATTCAATAAAAGAGGAATTAGATCATGTTCTGTGTAAGAATAACATTTCTGTTGAGCAACACAAAAGAAAACCGACACCATGGTTCAGATATGTGGATTTGAGTGACAAACACGCATCACGGATGTTTTGTCCTCTTCTACCGTCTAATGAAAACACTCTGGCCTTCAGCTCCGAGAATCTGCTTTCAAATAATCAGCGTCTGTGCAGAGTTTGTGAAAGTCGCACGAAGCCGTGAGCTCCAACATACCAGCCGCGCTCCACGGCGTTTCCAACAACACACGAACGCATCGCTATGCACGGGAACCAGCGGCGGCGGCCTTGAGCTTCTTAACCACGGCGGCAGCAGCAGCGAGCGACGGAAACTCAAGGTTCCCGCCGAAGCTCTCAATTATCTTATCAGCATTATGCGGCGAATTAAACGCGCTTCACCAAATGAAGGCCGTCAGCGGCTGAAAGGAGGCGAATTAGGATGTAAAACAGGTTGTGTTTGCATTAAAGCCGCGGCCGCTCCAGTCCCGTGAAGGCCACGCCGAGGCTTCCTCTAAATCACTTCTTCGCTTTCTTTATTTTTTTTGTCTCTGCATGTCTTCTCTCTCATTTATTCCCTCGTTCACATCTCGGTGCACAACTAAAGCCCTTTTATCTCTGTTTATCTGGGCTCTCCCTTTGGTTTGTACTCCGTCTTCGTGCCCACACCTCTCATCTAGATTCTCTCAGTAGTTTCTCATATTCCTAATGCTCCCTCTGCTCCTCACCTTTCGCTCTCTTCTTTCACTGTTTTGTTCCGTTCTGACCTATTAAACTAGACTGACAGAACTCCTAATTAAAATAAATGCACTGGTTGTTGAACTACGGCGACGTTGGCGAGTTTCATTCTTGTTTTCTTTACGTGGATTTGAAGAGAAATCCAGTTTGTAACGTGAGCTTTGTGCAGCCACACCGATCGATATATGTTCATACCAGCAGATGATCGAATGATGTCTCCTAATCCCCCGAGAAACGTCCTCCAGCTCTTCCTCCATTCGGCGTGGGAGCGCGACGACATATAATCAGCGCAGTCGGATAAAATCGAAGACCAAATTAGTTGCCAACGAGTTTAATTGTTAATTAGTTGGTGACTCAGATGAAGGCGTCGCTGCAGTAAAGTGTGTCGCTACCTGAAATGAGTCTGATGCGATTATGTAAAAGCTCATTCTCACAGTCTGGGAGGATTCCTGAACAACCACGAACCAGAAGTTTCACCAGGTTTCTGTTGTAAACATGGCGGCCTCCTGGTGGTCTGAGTCGATGCCAACGCCACGTCTTAGCGACGGGGAAGGGTTTACTGCAGCTACAGGTGAAGAGACGCAGCTCTACTGGGACATGATGGTTGAAAAACTCACAGATGATACACAACACAGGCCCGGGCTTGGGTCAAGAAATGGAGGTCAGCCTCTAAACCCAAAGACTAGCTGGTGTTTTGTTTTGTTTTTTTGCACCATTTATGAGACGCAACAATCTGTAAAACCATAAAGAATGACCAAATCTTTAACCTTCAGTTATGTCAGGTAAAAAAACCAAAACCAAAACAACCAAACCCAATCTAAAAATCAAGATATTTAATCAAAATCGCTATAATCTCTGTCTTTGTGCCAAAAAATGACCCAGATTCTGTGTAACTTGCAGCTTTGTTGCTAAAAAAACAACCAAATCTAAGCTAGAAATCTGAATATTTACTCAAAATCACTTGATTCGATATGTCTCGGGCGAGAATTTGCCAAAATTAAGTGTCTGGAATAACCACATTCTGTAAAAAACTAAACTTTGTGCTACTCTGTGCAACGGAAAAGCCACGAGTGACTCAGCTGTGAGGGCACAAAAAATACTTTTTTGGCTGAACTGCAGGATGTGTTGGGTCACGGTGCAAACAAAAGATTTGGGAAGTAAAACATCTTCAGTGTGTTGAGTCGTCTTTTCCAGTTACGATGGTAACATGTGAGCACTCGGAAAATGTTTGAGTGGACAATTCAACTTGTTTTAATTGACCCACGGCATTCCAACAACAAGTTACGACCACAGACTGTATAAAAGATGGACGTAGCAACCGGCCCTGAAAAATGAAGCCAACCCGGAAGTGTCAAAAACCTGCAATATCACTACGTCCACTAGCTGCTGGCTCCACAAAGCCCTGGCTCCCATAGACTGGAATTGGAAAAGAAGTGATCACAGATCACCAAATACTGCATTCCTACAGCTCAGGATTTTTTTCTTATTAGTTTTCATGGTCAAATCCAGAGATCAGGTGGCCAATCTGAAAATAAATCAATACTGAATTTTTAACAAATCCTCAACATTTTGCGGATCAAGGGGCGTGGCTGGCTTGATTGACAGTCGGCAGCGACCATACAGATGAAGCAAGCGGAAGGCGGTAAATGTGGGCGGGCAGAGAGGGCCCGCCTCTCAATCCATCTGACCAATCGCTGCTCCTATGGCTCCGCCCCCCTCCCACGATTTTTGCGTCACCAAAAATCCAAGATGTCAACCAGGAAGTAGCAAAACCCTAGCTTCATTTTCTCAGTGCAGAAACCAACGGGTGACGTCACGGTAGCTACGTCCATCTCTTAAACCGTCTATGGTTACGACACATTTCTCTCTCCTCCTCCTTCGTGGTTGTTCTGCTTCCACAGAGCTGCAGGACTTCATGCTGCAGTGAAAAATGAACCCACAGCGAGTTAAAATGTGACAGCCGTCAGTCCGTCCCCTCCAATCAGAGAAGACACTTGGCAGCAGCAGTGCAGCCTGGTGGACTGCCAACAAATCCATAAAGATTTCTACCAGCCGTCTCTGTGTGTCCGTCAGTCAGGAGGCTGTGTGCAAACTGAGCCGCGGGGTTTAACAAGTTTTCCACGTTATATAATAAAGGCGGATGTCAGGGAGATGCATTCTGTAGCGACGGTTCGCATTAACGCGTACGTTTAACGTGTGATAGTTTAAAATCTGACGGCCGCCATTTAGCAACTGTGCAAACAAATCATTAGATTCAGTCAGATTATGAAAATACTTGCAGGTTGCAGCCCTGATTGGTCCATATTTTTGGTTTTCTGGCCACCAAACTCCACCATTCACCTCGACCAGTTCATAATACGCTGCATCTCAAGTCGAGTTGACGCTTCTTTAACATCCACCCGTGTCTTTTTTTTTTTCATCTGTAATCCAATTTTCAAACTTTCGACTCCCCCAAATAATCTCCTCGCAGATAAAGCTCGTCATCGGATTGCTTTATCGTCAACTTTCTGCCCGAACAGGCGACGCGGCGCTCAAGAGAGAGGAGCTGCAGGATCAATGCGGCGCCACAAGGTGAGCGAAAGGTCAATTGATAAACCAATCAGGTGGGGCTGCATGGCGGCGGCCAGATTGCCGGCGTATCTGCTCCATCGCCTCGGCTGGACTTCTGGAACGGCGGGAAGGAATAACCTTTTGCAGCACGCCGAGATAAACCTGTCATATACGCTGTGCATCCCCACCACCACCCCGCCTCCGAAAAAAATAAATAAAAATTTAGGCGCCGCTATTTCACACACAGCTTCAAAGAGTCAAGATGGAAACGTTACCATAACAACCGCTGTCTGTAAAGCAGCTGCGAAATAAAAAAAAACTGCAGCCATTCTGGATCTACAGTTTCTAAAAGTCGAGAGACACCCACTGCTATCTTCTTCACAGAGGATTAATAATTTGTCAGAGGCAGAAATACTCTGGCTCAGGTGATATGAAAACCCCCAAACGTACCCGCTGCGACGTCAAAAGGAAATTGGAAAGTTATTTCTTCTACTTTCATTACTTTTTTTTTTGCTGCATTGCCACGAGCCGGCGGCCGGCGTATGCAGAGCATGATGCCCAGAGTTTGCTGCCATTTTGAGCGACGCAGCTCGACGATGATTCATCGAAGCAAAAAAAATAAAGAAATAAAAGCAGCCACACGGCGTCTTAAAAACTCGAATCAATCTGAGTTTTCTTGGCATTTGTTTCATCCTCCTCGGAGCGCAGACGCATTTCCACGGCGGAAGGTAGAACATCAGCCTCATTCCAGCTGCCTAATTAGGCTCCAGAAATATTTGCAGATGCAAAAAGGGGGAAAATCTGCATTGTCTTAAACGAGCACAGGGAGAAAAAAAACGTCTTCAAAGCTCCGGCGTTATTATTAGCAGCCTCCATTTGCATCGAGCTATTTTTGGTGTTTCATGCAGGACACCAGCCATTACGATTTGTCCATTTTTTCCTTCCCTTCCCATGGTGCATCTGTCTCTCAGGCCAGCTCTTGAGGAAGTCAAGCGAAGCAAACACTATCTGGCTGTCCGTGGAGCCGACACCGGGGGTTAGAGCTTATCGCAGTGCAGGCGAGGGTGCAATAAAAACAAAGACTTCCCAGACTTCACTCCATCATGCTATACGCCGCAGATAGAAAAAAAAAAAAACGGAAGCGGCGGAATCTCGGCGACACACGGACTGGCCAGACATCACAGCGAGACTCAAAAGACGTCCTCCAATCTCGTGACAGCAAATAAACAGCAGCTCTTTGTTCTGCCGCTTTTCACATCTTATCATTAAATACATTGGAAGGTTAATTCAGTGGGAGTCCACAGTGACGGGCTGGAAGGCGCTCAAAGAATTTCCATTTCTCCGAGGGAACTGTTTTTTCAGAAAACGCGGCCCGGCATGTTGGCTAATTAGGAAACGAGGCGGCGGTGGATCTGGGAAGCGTCGCACGCTGGAAAAATCCAAGTGTCACTAATAAGACGGCGTCCAACGCAGCCTGCAAATACCAGCGCGACTGTTTACCGAACGCCGCTACAACAACAGGGAGTAAACTCTGGAGAGGAGTGATCACAGGAAATCATAAAAGCCTTTCTTATCTGAAGGGAAAGTTACAAAGAAATATGGGGTGTGCTGCTGCTGCTGCTGCTGTTGTGTGCGACGGTGTTTGCAGAGATGTTGACCTGCGTATTATAACCTCTTTCTGCTCCGTGCTGCTGCATGCTGAGCAGCTTTCAGCTCGTATAAGCGCCGGATTGCCCCGAGTTTAATCCGAAACCAGCCAAACGCGGGTCAAACGGGGGTCAAATGCAGGTTTTTCTGAGGAGTTGGCAACAAACTACTGTTCAAAAAAACTTCCCCCGAAGGGTTTGTACCCCTTTTATGTCAGCAGTTTAGTTCTGGTATCCTCAGTAACTCTGGAAAATACATCCTCCTCTCCTGCTCACCTTGTTGTGGAGTTCCACAGGGGTCATTTGTGGGTCACTCTTTATTCACCTTTTACATATAATCTTGTGAGGATATAATGCATACAGACTAGGGGAGGAAAGTTTAAACCGAAACCAGCCAGAGTGCAGTGAACACTTGTAATCGTGTTGACATTCGGTTCAGTTTATTCAAACATGAGGGAACAAAATTCGCTGCCGAAGTCCAGCAGTGTTCAGAATAAATAACATGTTGCAGCAGATTTCTAAGCTAGACATGAAATAACCTACAAACCTGTAATAAATCAGCTCTGGTTATTTTAGCCATACAGCTACAGGAGTGCAGTTCTGGAAAACTTCAGCATGTTTTCTATACAAGAACACCGACTGGAAGGTGTTAACTGTCACAGAAGTCTCTGTCATGGCGGCCCAGCGCTAGTTCAACATGCACAAAGGTCTCGGCCACACAATCACCGAAAACCTCCTCAGCCACCCGCAACGAGCAAACACGACAGAATTTAAATAAGAATCACAAAACTACTATTTGAAGATTGGTTCTTTAGGACGAGCTGTTGGTAGTTAAAGCAGCTGCCTCCTCTGATCACCACAGTATGAAAAACATAGCAAACGTGCTGCCGTCTTCCATTCCAATAAACAACAGGAGACACCTGGTGGTGCAACGAGGTACTACAGCTAATTAATAATACATTGTCTGATGTGCCGTGTCACTTCTCCTCTGATTCATCATTGAACATATCAATTAGCGATTATTCATAAACATCCTAGAAACTCATTAAGTGGCAAAAAAAAAAAAAAGACGCTAATGTTAAAGTTGCCAGAACTGCAGTTCCTCAAATGTCCACTGGAGGCTGCTGAGTCAGTCCCCATAGACCTCCATGTTAAAATGATCAACTTCACAGCAGAAATAAACGTGTTTACAGCCTGGTATTAAAAACAGTTTTGGTCTCCATGTTTCATTTCCCTGCTCGTGACAACAGTACAGCAGAGCTAACGTATAAACTCCACACCTGAAGCACTTTATTCTGGTTGAAACAAGTTAAATATTCGGCTAATTACAAGCACATCAAACCCGTCTTGTTACTGATTACCTGTGAGTTTTAGAGGAGGTTTTGAAGATGTTAATCCTTGAATTTAAAAGGTGCAACTAGGTGCTACCGTAGCTCTGCACAAGAACGACGTCTTTAGCCGTTTAGAAGCTGTAAAACTCCAAACACTTCTACAGTACGATAGTTAATAACCATGTTGAGAGATGCTATATAAATGAAGGTATTCCAGCTGCAAACACATTGGATCCTACACTTCCTATGATGCAACGTATTTGGCAAAACAGCCCAAAGGCAACTCTTTTAATCTTTGATAGCTTTTCTGTTTGCACACGACTAAAAAATTCAGTAAAACTCCTCAACAGTGAAGGAAAAACACGCCGTGTAGCTCGTTAACCTCATTCATTTGTGCTAATTTGCAGCTTTTATTCGGCAGATTGTCGGTTTTTTGCTGCTGCGGTTCCTGGGATCTCGCTCCGGCCCGCTGATGGAGACGCACCAGACTTTTAGTATTTCTAAATTCTCCCAGATGTCTGTGATCCAAAAAGCCTCAAGGTTGTTCAGTTTGGCCTCACAGTTGCGAAGCTGCTACCGACTGGATTTTATTGATGTTTTTTCAGGTGAAAATCACCCAAAAAAAAAAAAAAAAAATAGCTGCAGGCGTCCGGGGTTAATCATCCTCCCACACTTCTTTCATTCCTGAGGTTCGTACAATCAGTAGCGCTTATAAAATCTATTTTAGAAAAAGCTTTTTATTAATGTCAGCCTAAAGTTTTATCTCTTCAACTCCACTGAGTTTTATTTTATTTTATTATTTATTGGATTGTGGTTGGATAGTTTTTTAAAGATACTTCATCTAAAACAATGTAAGAGAAGTTTATAGGAGAAACAAATCAACTATGACAGCGTACTGGTATGACAATCATGAATATAGTGAAAGTCCACGTTAAAATAACCTCATCAGGTTGTTTTTGTTGTTTTCAGACAGTTTAAAGCTCCACCAGCGTTTATTAAAAAAAGAAATAAAGCAGCTATTGTGACAGGCTGAATAGTTTTCCTCAAGCCAAGTGAAACTGGTAAAGCGTCAATTCAACCCTCTGAACCTGAAAACCCACCGGCTGGTTTGAATTCATGTTCGTTTTTTATTTAAATTGTCAAAATTACACCATTTATTAGAGCCAGAAACTAAACAAAGAGAAAGAATCTGTTGTACTTTCTGTTTTGTTTGGGAAAATGACAAAATCAAAGCTAAAAAATCAGGATATAGAATCAAAAGCACTTTATTTTGCATGAATTCTTTAGAAATTTGCCAATAAAAAAAGTTTGTAGTAGCAAGATTCTGTAAAACAGCATCCGGAAAGACACGACTGATTAAACCAATGGTCATGACAACATTTTTAAAAAAATGCTCTTAAAATCTCATTGTACTTCTATACTGACAATAAAGACTTTCCATTTCTATCTCAAACCCAAACTAAAAATCAGGATATTCCTTCAAAATCAGGTTTCTTGTAACAGTTTGCCAGAACTGAAGAGTTTGCAACAACCACATTCTGTGTAACTTGCAGTTTGTTTTTTTGCTAAAAACAACTAAATCTAAGCTAGAAATATTAATATTTAATCAAAAATCACTTTATTCAGTATGTCTCAGGTAAGAATTTGCCAAAATGAGGCGTTTGCAATAAACACATTCTGTAAAAAACAAAAAAACTGTGTGCTACTGAAAGCCACGACTGACTCAACATGAACCAACGTTTAGGAGACAAGTGTGGAAACTAATTGAAAATGAAATCAGCAAAATAGAGCCGTCATTTGTTCCCAGTCTTGGTAACACCTGTGCGCATGTGGAAAAATTGTTGATTCCTTTTTTTTTTTTAAACAAATAATCGTAAAAAATGTCCTTTTATTTCTATATTTTTTGTGATTTATGGCGTTACACTGCAAAAAAGGGCAGCCCAAATATAAGATGTAAACACTAAATCTGACAAGAAAATGACTTAAAACTATTGAAACTATCTGTTCATGCAGCAAGTACATTTTACTGGATAAGAAATCTTGAAATATTAATTTTTAATTTTTAATGCTCAGTTTAAGACTGTACTGTAAAAAATCAGGGACTAAAAATGAGTAAATAACTTTTAAAACAAGCCAAATTATCTATCGTGTCTAAAAAATAAGATTTTAAATCTTGGCAAGTCCCAGATTATTAGCAGTGTGTATCTGTATCCTGCTGCACATGAACGGTTCATGAGTTCTCTCTACTTCTAGTCATTCTGTTTCCACGGCGGTGCAGGACTTTATGTTGGAGTGAAGAACGAGTTTACGAAACTGGTTGCAGCTCAGAGGGTCAGAAGGTGAACAAAAGATGCACAGAATCTCTTTTAAAGTGAGTCTGTGTGAAACATGGGACGTCTGTTAATGCAAAATATCAGTCAAAACGTGTGACTTCCTCGTTTAAAGGCGTGAATTTCCAGGTTGCATATGGAGGAGAGAATCCTAAAGTTGTGGTTTCCACCCGACAGAACCGTTCGGAGCTTCCTGCCAGAAAGGAACCAGGTGGGCTGATGGTCGGCGGGTGACAGACGCCCGACTGTGAAATGTATTCTGGATTCTTTTTTTGGCAAGAAAACGGTCAGTTTGTCTTTTTTTTGCAAATTAGTGTGAAAAACAAATTCGCAAGTGGAAGGAGGCACGAGGACGTAGCCGGGAGTCAGCGCCGGAGTGGGAGGTGTCAGCGGCCGAGGCGACGTTTCTACCTTCCTCCTGGAGGACGTTTCCGATCACAACGAAGACGAGCTCTGCTTCTCACAAAGCGTTAATTAGGCCGACAGCAGACGGTTTGAACGCGTCTTTCCGAGCACGAGCGACTATTATTGTAATCAGCTTCCCTCCCCCCCGCAGTCGCATCATTTCTGATTAGAGGGACGTGTTGCTTTTTTGCTCTGCAGACGAGCGACAGAAATTAGTTGGAGTTTGTCATTTTCATCCTTCACATTATTCCTCCTCTCGCTCAGCTCGGGTGTCAGCGGGAACGCCGGAGCTCTGACTGCGGGCCGACTCACGCGTCGGAGCGAATCTTCTCGACGTGGACGCAGCAGGACGCCTGATTAACACCAGGCTGCTATCTTTTACTCCTAATTACACTGTTTTTTTTCTCCTCCTTCAGCTCCGACGTTGTTTTTTTTTTTCCTAGCTGTCGGGGTGAACCGGGGGAAGGTAAAGGAGCGCCGATATCCTGCAGGTGCCGCGAGCGAGAGGCAGCAGACGCACTAAAAGCATCAGAAGTGAGCCGGGCGTAATTAAAATTGCAATATGTTGTCCTTTCAGGGACATTACGCCATCCATCAAGCTCTTGATCCATCGGCTCGGCTCGACACAAGCCGGCCCGCTGATGGCTCGGGGGGCTGCTTACGTTGACATCTGCTCCGACAACGCTGGGTTAGCAGCGCGGCGCCGCTGCTCCATCCATTACCGCTCTGCCTCCACCTGCATGATCGACCGGGAACCATCCGAGGCCAGACGGGTCTCTCTTTTTTTTTATTATTATATATAATAGCTTAAAGAACTTTGCTTTTTTTTCCTGTCGCCTGATTACAAACTGTTTGCTCGTCACTGCTGCTCTCATCAAGTCGGACTTTTCGACGCTCCGGAGAAACTTTGTGCAATCGGAGAAGTCGCCAAGCTTCAGCTTTGTTGTGTCAGGATTCCTTCCCCAGTTTTATTTCCACAATCTAACATTTTAGATGTGCTCGCCCTGTGTGATTACACTCAGCGCATTCTGTCTTTGCTGTAAAATGGGTTTCATTACACAACTTTGCACTTAAATAATTAAAAACAAGACAAAGTTCAGACGTTATTTACGGAAACTCTGAGACACATCGCGCAGTTTCACGACAAACAAACAGGAAATAAAAGTAGCGAAGGGATTAAATATCACTGTAATAAACCTGTAAAGTGGTTTGAAGCTGCACTAAACAAAGAGAGGAGTAAAAAAAAAACGTCTGCAGATGAGCTGAATGTGCACCGAGTGACGACCCGCAGCCTTATTAGCATGAATTAATATTAAATCAACACAAAAACACTAATATTAGCAGCACATTAAATCATTTAAACCTGCTTATTCGAGCATACTGGTGTGATTCCTGAAACTGTAACAGCTGGTGACGCAGCTCGACAATTATGGAGGAACAAAACACAGACAAGTTAGCTGCCGTTTTTAAATTATGATGCTTAAACTTCTGTTTAAACTGGACTTTTTGAATAAAACGCAGCCGCACTGGTGACTTCTTTGACATCAGTTAGTTTGGAGCTGAGCAAATGTTTGACTACATCAGGTTGGGCCAGTCCGAAACTGGGAAAACGCAGGGATGCCACCAAAAACAATGGGTTAATCCTGGATGGCAGGTAATGTCGAACTTTTCTCTTCGTGAAATTAACACCAGAGATTGTCCGACCAATGACAATTTGGTCTGATGAGAGCGTATCAACCAACCAATCGACCTAAAGACTGCAGCCCTCATGTGACGAATCGAATGGACAAACATGACCTCATCTCAGGCACATCTAGTTCTCTTGATTAGTCCTCCATCCTGGTTTCAGGTCTCTTCGTATGATGGCGCTGAGCATAGGAGCTAAACGCTAACATCAGAACAACAGATAAAAGATGGTTGCATCCACCATCGCACCGCTTTGAAGCCTCGAGTTTGGCATTTTGCTGCTGCCGTTGAGTTTTCTTTGAAACCGATGAGCGAGGGCTGGACGATGCAAACCATTTGGTGGCGTTTTCTCAACCACAAGCAAACATACTCTGATTTATCGTCCGTTTTCCTCAAAGTGGGACCATCATTTACTAAACAAGCATCATTCTGTACTGAAGGAGACTTAAAACTAACAAATGAGACCACGAACTCTTCAGGAAAGTGTTTACTGAGGGAACAAATCAAGTAGGAATTTTCTCTATGCAATCTGACAGAGGAGTCGCCCCCTGCTGGCTGTTAGAGAGAATGCAGCGGTTGTTTATTATGTCCTCCTCTTTATCTCTACATTCTTTAACCACATTTTCACCTCTTCTAATTCTCTCCAAGTAACTTTTAAAAGTGGAAAACCTATAAATAATATATAAATTAAGCACTTGTTAGAAAATGTGAAAGTGAAACTAAAACAGAAAACTCGTTAGATGTTTGGCTGTCAAGCTCAGTAAACCAACCAAATCCATTGTTGTTATATTGTAGTTTGAAATGCACATCAAAACTGTTTCATTAATATTAAAGTCCATAGGAAAAACACATATACATCTTAAAAATACATTTCTTTAAACATAAAAAAAAAAAGAATTAAAATGTAAAAACGATGCACGTCTTTAGAAGTTTAGCTTTGGAGGATTTCTAAAATAACAAATCCATTGTTTCTAGCCCGAAGTTTAAATTGCACATATCTAAATCTTTAAAATACTTCCTTTTTTTTATATTAAAAGATATTTACAATATAAAAGTGCACGTTGAAATTAAACAGTGAGAGCAGCTGAGGTGGATCGGAGCCACAAAAAGTGAAGCCATCACCACAATGACGACAATCACGAATGTCTGCAGTGAATTTTAACGCAGTCCGGTCAAATAGTTGCTCGCTCGGGACCAGAGTGGTTAATTAATAGACTCAGCCATTAATAGAGTCGTGCTGCTCGGCGCGAACACATTCATATTCAAGATCACATTCGGTAAGAACTCCGGCAAATTGAATGAAGTGAAAGGGATTTCTGTGACTGATGGAAAAACGGCACGTGATCCATCAGTCGGGAGTGAATACCGTTAATTGGCAGCTTATGCAGATCCCTGCTTGTATGTTCTGTTCCTCTGCTCTTCTACGTCTTCCAAGAAAAACCCACTGACACGGAAACGAAACCAAAAAAAAACCCAACATTTTTTTCTTTTAGTCGAGGAAACAGCGTCCGTCCATTTCTGAATTTCTGAGGAACGAGCCCATCAAACCGCATCGTTCCTCAGAAAGCACAAACTGTCACCGCGGTGAAGATCCGGAGCGACGCTGCTGCTGCTCTCCGGTTCCCTCTGACAGGCCCCGAGACCGGAGCTCCAGAAAGCCTCCACGCGTCATCCGGTGCCATCGCGGGTCACGGACGCGGCGCATCACAACAACAACAACGGTAGTCAAACGGTCGGAGCCATGTGTCGCACGGCATGATTCATTCCGACATGCCCGGTTCAGACTCTGCAGGTCCACAAATAAACACTTAGAGATGCAGTTATCCAGTTATTCCTTCCACCGGAGCAGCTTCCAGGGGAGTCAGGGTGACGCTACAGGTGTGGTCCCTTTAAACCGACGCACAAACCGACACTAAACACTTAGAGGAGATTGATATCGCTCGCGTCTGCCGGTAAATATGAAGCTGTTGCCCGCGGTTCCTCTAATTCCTCCACAAACAAACACGCGGAATTGACAAATTGGTGTTATGCGGATTAAACAAACAAGCTATAATGCAATTAGAGAGCTTCGGAGGTGCTGGTAGGAGGATTTTATTATCTTTGGATGGAGCCAGTTAGGCTAGCTGATTAAGTAGCCAGCTGCTGGCAGTGGAGCCATAATTTAGACACATAAGGGTTGTGGCAGGTACCTCCAGCTACTCACCTAAAGTCTGTTTTCCAAAGTGAACAGCTTCATTTAATGCGATTATACATCTGCCTTAAGGGGAAGCTACATGGAGACACCGCCTCGGACAGCAGGAGCAATCCACTACAAGTTAGCTTAGCATCATCTAAGGGATGCAAAAACAGTGTAGAGATGAAGTTAGAATATCTCAGGGCGTCTTGAGTGTCCAGTAAACTTTACCCCCCCAGAACATGAGCTCAGTCAAAGCAACCACAGCCTTTATTATAGGCAGCTTTTAGCCCTAATGCAGGTTAAACTACCTGAGATAGAAAGAGACAAGAAAATATTTAAGATTTAAGAAGCTAGAATCAGAAAATCAGAGAATCAAAGACTTTTATTTCCTAAGAAACCACAAACTGATGAAAATAGTTGGTGATTAACATGACAGTAAATGCTGCGGTCATGTGATGAGCGTGTAAACTCTGCAAAGGAACTACAACTGTCACATAATAACAACACAAAGAATAACAGATATAAAATAATACAGTAGACACTGACATAAATTGCATTTCTGTTTGTATGAAAAGTGCTACATAAATAAAGTCTGATTGATTGATTGATTGATCCAACATGACAACTAGGGATGTGAACCTAATCCTGATGCTTTGTTTATGTCTGCTGCCACCAGGCGTCATAAATTTAAAAAAAATATTCTCAATAAATTCAGCGATATTGATCAATAATGTGTCAATTTGTATTACAAACTGAGAGCTTGAGTTGTGCTGATTTTGTTATTTTAAGCCACAGACACATCATATCGGCTGCAAAGGCATTAATGCCACTGGTTTTTCTGGGAATGTCATTAAGCATCACGGACGGCGTTGTCATGGTGCCCCTTCACGAGCTAAACTGTTTGCTGCAGTCATAAACAATAAGAGGCTCCACCTGGTGGTGCAAGCAGGTACTACAGCTACTCTACAATACTTGAAATGTGTATTATCTAGGACAGGGATCTCCAACTCTGGTCCTCGTGAGCTACTGTCCTGCAGGTTTTAGATGTTTCTGCAACACACCTGAATCACATGAATGGATCTCCAACAGCTTGTTTGTCAAGTTCTACACAAGTCTGTTAATGATCCATTCATGTGAGTCAGGTGTGTTGCAAGTACGGAAACGTCTGAAACCTGCAGGTCAGTAGCTCACGAGGACCAGAGCTGGACATCCCTGATGTAGGAGAATCGTACTGGATGGGAACTCGGTATCAGCAGATACTAAACATTAAATCAAATCCACCCCCTAAATGTGAAAAGCAGCTTTAGAGACCAAAACAGTTTCCCACCAGGCTGTAAACATGGTTATTTTTGCTGTAAAGTTGGACATTTCAACATGGAGGTCAATGGGGATGGACTCATTATTGGAGTCAGCCTCTAGTGGACACTCGAGGAACTGCAGATTTTAGCAATATAGCCTATTTTTTTTCCATTCCAGGGGTCAGTGCTTGACCTCCACCTGTGTGTGAAGAATTTGACTTCCATCTACGTTCTGTTTTATCATCTTTCATAAAATAATAAATAGATGACTACGTATTTTACTCTCGTTCTCTAAACACATCCACGAGACCGAACCGTTGGTCGAGGATAACTTTATGCGCAAGAGAACGCTGAGAAAGCTGCTCTACATACGGTAACGAGCAGAGCAGTGAGAGGAACATGCAGCAAGCCTCCGCTCTAAACTTTACTGACTCCGGCTCGCTGGGAAGCCGGTAATTGCAGGTCAATGTGGGGCGGCGGACTCCACATCAGGTCACGCTGCACTCTGGGAGCTGCTGCAGCACGTCGGACCAGATACCACAGGTGTTTGATATTTGGTGTCTGATGCAAGCCTGTTGAAATAACTGAAACTTGATGTGCTGCTTTTACAGATAATGGACATTAGGTTTGGTTTAAAAAAAAAAATAAGAGTTTGCGGGAGAGTTTGAGTCCATCCAGGAAATCAGTTAATCCGGCGATATTTACATGTCATGATTAAAGCTCACTCACCAAACATTTGACCTCTTAAAACCACTCAAGAACTATAAAATTATTAAGCTCCGAGCAAATTTCGCGTTTCTCCACAAGACATCTGATTCATTTTTTTAACAATCAATTAGCCTCGACGAACTTTAAAGGACTCTTGTTTTATTTTCACACTCGGTGGAAAAGTTTTTTTTTTTAAATCATGCATGACATTGCTTGAATGATTCAGTCCTCACATGGGAGCATTAAAAAAAAGACATTTGAAACAGCCTTTACTTATCAGGCCAAGCTTCAGTGCAGCTGTGAGAGACTTTCCGTAAACCAATTAGAGGAAGAAAAGGTCATACAGTAGCCTTGGAGAAAAAGAGATAAAAGCCTGATTGGATTGGTTCATGCTCTAATTTTGACCATCACATTTTTCACTTAGTTATTCAATTGAGCATAGAAGTGGAGAGACGATGAGCCTGTATGCTCATTTCACTCCGAATGCCGCTGATAATAAAAAAAAAAAGCCAACTTATCAAAACAGATTGCAGGCGCCGAGATCGCTCATGTGACGCAGAATGTTCCCAAAAGATGGAAATTGATCACAATCTATAATGAAGTTTTGCAAGAATAACAACAACACGAGTCGCTTATCAAGAGAGAGAAATAAAAAAAAGAGGATGTAAAAACATTTATGAGAAGTCAGATGTTCCTTCAGACTTCACACCTGAGACGATCGAAGCCGGATGAACACGAGCGACTCCGGGGTTTTCCGGGTTACTGGTCGCCGGTTCATCGGCACTTTTCACAATTAGCTCAGACGCTCTCCGGCTGTAATAAAATGAAGCGGTTTTAGATTCACGGCCGAGCGGCTCTTCACGCGTCGCTCACTCAGACGCCAGTGTTTGTGTCGCCGGGAATCACCAGCAAGCTTCAATTAATCTAAATTAATTAATGACTGGTGACAGCGAGCGTCTACGAGTATCTGGTGGGTGGTGCGGCGTGGGCGGAGGATTTGTTGTTGGAACTGAAAAAAAAAAATCCTGTTTGGCGTCTGCTTCAACACCGGAGAAGTCATCCAGAATAGCTCGTTGCTTCGGCTTCAGATCGGACTCGTCTTGCAGAGATTTGTGTTTTAAAGGGTCAAACACGTTCAGTCAAAATATTCCCACACTACGGGTTTCTTTGTGCAACCAAATCGTCCTTTTCAGTGCTTCTCTCCTGTTCATGTGCAGCCTGCAGGTCAAGAAACTCTGCTGCAAATAAAGCTAAAAAGAAACCTTATCTTATAGATTATTAATGGAAAACGAGAACCAAGGGCGAGATTTTTTCTTTTCTTTTTGTATCAAGCAGTAACTAGAGCCGCAGCATGATGTGCATTATTTCATATTGCTCTTCATTGTGCACATCAGTAGTGAAATGTGATGTCGTGCAGCCCTACAGCGAGCTAAAGCAGCGTCTTCTAGAGATAAGAAAAAAAGCTAAACTTTACTGATTCTCACCAGAGAAACTGACTCATTACAGCTGTGAAAAGTGATGCACAGCGTGAACCTTCCACATACACAGTTATGACATTTAGGATGTTAGTGTGTGCAGAATGACCACTAGATGGTTGGATGGTGTGAATGTTATGCTGCCCAGGATTTGACTGGATAACATGCCAGCTGATTAGTTTCTCCAACTTCCCGTCACACAGCGCCGTCTCTTCGTAATCTAAAAGTTCACATTTTTCAATATACTTGAGGAAAATAAAGAAAACAAAAAAACCCAATGAGACGTTACAGCAGAGCACTGAATGGACCGTTTCTCCTAAACTCAAGGTTATGTTGCGTATTTTAATCCTCCAGATGTTTTACTTTCATCCCGTGTTTCTTCTCATGTTCAGTTTCTATATTTGCAACTTTATGATGGAAGAGATTTTATTTTGAAAGGACTTCCTGGTTAAATAAATTAAATAATAGTGGAAGTAATTCAATTCCACCACTTATTAAATGTGTGGTTGTCAGATGATAGACAAACCTTATAATTTAACACTAAAACGTTGGTCGTTGCATCAACTTAATGTCGTACATAATTTAAACTCAAATTTCTGCGTTAGTTGGTTCAAAACTTTAAATCAAGTTGAGCTAACTTAATTATATTGGCTTGATGAGTATATTTTTCTTCACCGCAACATTTCAAGTGCTTAATTAGGTCAAGTAAAATTAGCATTTTATATATAACGAAGAGCATTTTGCCAACTTAACAGCTTGTTTTTATAATTGTAGTAATTAAGTACAAAACACGTGAATATTTATTTGAACTAATGTGGAAATATGAGTTGAAACAACCTAATTTTTACAAGTAATCAACTTGTGTTCGTGCTACTAATCACTAAAAAGCTAGCAGACAAGCTAATTCCGCTAACTCAACACAGTTTGTTGGTTGAACATAGTTTCTCTAGAAGTTGCCGTAACTCAGAGAAAGTGACACAAACTGTTATGTTCATTATTATTGGCTTTTTTTTATGGACTCCAAACATTCTTTGGTGGCCTAAACTCTCTGCAGTTTCACCCTGCTGTTAGCATTTACCGCTAAGCTAAGCTAACAGACTCACAGCTTTATCCCTTGCAGTCGACACACAGATTTACATCCAGCTCTCAGCGAGAGAGAAAGCAAACACGTGTATTTTCCAAAACCGCACTAATTGAACGGCGTTTAAAAATCGGACAGCATGCGGCGCGTATTTGCCAAATTAGATTCAGACGATCAGTCAACAGCAGAATCCATAAGCAAACATGCACCAAATCTATTTCCCAAATGTGAAAACAACAAAACCCTTTTTATCTTTCCATCAAGAAAACTAAAAAAAAAAATTAGGCTGTATGAGGAGAATTAGGATGGATTTTTTTTCTGTTTTCTTCTCATCAACGGCACGTCTTGCTCTCTATTCTTTTAAACGCCGTATCCTTTTCATGCCGGCTAACAATCAGCAAACCGCGCCGTCCTCCAACCTGAAGAGTTCTCATTGTTCGCAGCGTGAAAAAGCTCAAACATCACTCGGCGCCTCCCGTTGTTGTGGGAGCATAATCCACTTTGTTGCCTCGAACGCCGGCGAGAAAATAAAGGATCTTCTATTGACGCGGAGAATTAGGACCATTAGGTCTCATTAAGAGACTCGATCAGGAGCCGCTCGTGCGCTTTTCTTGATATTCGCCTCGCCGGGGAGATAGCAGAGGCCTGAAGTGATCGTTACAAAGAGAAGCACATTTGTTCTTTCTGTCAGACACAGTGGGTGCTGCCAAAGAATCCCCAATTTCTTAAGCCAGTGAGATGGAGAAATTTGCACGAAAACAAAAAAAAAGAAGCAGAAGCAGCAGCTCAGAGAAAAGCAAGGTTGTGCTGCTGCTGTTGTTGTTGTTATTGGGAAGAAAGCGATAGAGATGGAGATCAAGGAGAACGAGGCAGGAACACAGCTTCCATTTGATCTTTTTTTTTTTTTTCCAAATTGATCAGCTTCACAGAAAAGCCCTCAGAATGAGAAATGAGACGTATGGCGTCTTTTTTTTTTATTCATGACTGTGAAAACACCAACACAGTTTTATTTTTCTCTCCCCTATAAGAAAGTCTTCTGCATGCTTCTCTTAGCGAACTGTTAAAAGAGGAACTTCTCCTCTGTGTGCTTTAGTATTAAACTTGCCTCTCCTGCCGCCGCCGCTGCTCTCTTTGTGTCTTTACCGGCGCTGCTCCGCTATAAATAGGGATCCTCAGAAAAGCAAGGTAATAAATGTGTCAGGATTTTGCAATGAAGAATGATGCCTTTGCTGTTAAGTTTCTCCATTGGGCTGATGTATCATTGAAGCCGAGCTCTCATTATCAACTGGGAGGATTATAGGCCCTAACTCTCTCCGAGGAGGGAACTGTCTGCACTCCTTGGATCAGGTGTAATTCAGCCGGATAGAGGCTCTCTCTGCTAGTTGAATAGGGACATATCTATCCTCCCCTCTTTCCTCCCCCCAATCTTTCCCCCTCTTGGCCATTTTCCCTCCTCCTCCCTCCATCGCCTGCCTTCATTTCTTTCACGCTGTCTGAAAGTTCAGGCCTTTCATTGACTTTGCTGACTCTCTGCAGACTCTGAGGACCGCTGCAGTTGAGTCTTCCAATCCTGAAGCTGACATCTCTTCTCAATTAAATCTGGCACCTCGGCTGCAGCCTGCGACGGCGCCGCCGCTCAATTAAAAGGAAAAAAAATAGGAAAAAAGGAGGAGTGCTCGGTCCTCTGTAGCCGAGATCGGAGTCCAGAGCGGAAACCCGGCCGCAGTTTCTCTTCGATTTGACAAAAATGTGATGTTGAAGCAAACCGTGTGACGCTTCGTCGGCTCGCTGTGAGAAACGGTGACGCTTTCAGGCTCTACACTGCAAATAATCTGGGACTTGCCACGATTTATAATCTTATTTTCAGACATGATAGATAATTTGGCTTGTTTTAAAAGTTATTTACTCATTTTTAGTCCCTGATTTTTACAGTACAATCTTATTGAGCATTAAAAATCTTACTTCAAGATTTCTTACTTGCTGCTTGGACAGATAATTTCACCAGTTTTAAGTCGTTTTCTTCTCAGATTTAGTGTTTATATCTGATATTTGGACTGCCCTGTTTTGCAGTGTAGGATTTGGAAATAAACTACAAAACAAAAAACCATAAGACCTGCACATGGAAAAAGTTTTTAATCCATTTTTTAAATCCAAAAACTGTATAAAAATGCATATATCTGTAAAATAATGCCGTTGCTGTTTGTTAACAGTCAAGTAAATTAATACTTTTTTTCTATGATTTTAAGAATAAATCTTAAAAATACAGCCGTTTAAAAATCTATTTCCCATTTTTCAATCCTTAAATATACAAATACTGGCAAATATCTTTAAAAAAATAACATTTTTGCTGATTTAATTCTGTAAAACTAACTTTATTGTCATAGATTGTAAAAGAACAAAATGCTATTTTCAGGTTTATTACAGTTTTGGCCTTTTTTTGTTTGTTGTTGTTTTTTTTGTTTTTTTTAAAATTGAATTTAGATGTTTTTGGGTTCAAAACTGAATCGGACAAACTCTTGTTTTTAAATGAACTAATTTCCTAAAAGCGACAACATAAACAAATAAACAACTAAAAAAACAATAAAGAAAATCTAACTGGAGCAACTTCATCCTTCAAACGTTTGTCAACTTAAAACCATTTTGGTGATTCAGTGCATTTTAAAATAACACAGAACAACAAAATATTTGTGAGTAAACTTAGAAACTTGTGCGTTTATGCTCCCAATCAATAAAAAATACCTTTAAAAAATTAATTTTCTGAACTCAGTGTAGTTTATCAGTTGAACTTAACATCACTAGAAGTCGTAATAACTCAAAAACATTAACGTGAACTGTTGATTTTTTAACATTACCTGATTGTTTATACGCACAAAAAGCAGCTTTAGGAACCACGAGGGAAAAGAAAAAGCAGAATCTGATGTTTTTTCTTTAAACTTCTGCACCAAACTGTTTTAGCGGCTCGTCTATTCGGATGAAACATCCTCGCCGACGACAAATGAACATTTGCGTAGCTTTTGTGTCGCTGGCCCCCGTTGGATTCATCAAACACGGACTAATGTGAGGTTTGTCAGTGATGCTTTTACAAACGCCGCTAACGCCTTCTGACAGCCGCGAATTATCAGCTGCTCCCGATCCGGTCCACGCCGGAGCTACAGGGCGGATAATGGGGGCGACGCTGGGCTCTGCTTGGCTGATCAACAACGCAGCAGCAGCAGCAGCGTTCTAACAGCGGCTGTCGCTCCTCTGAAATCCAACCTGGACTTCAGATCGATGCGACTCGTTTTGACGCAAATGTGACTTTTGAGAAATCGCAAATCATTAATTTTTCAGCGAGTGTGTTTCCACGTTGCACAAAAACCAACCAGCGTTCCAGGTGACAAACTCTGCCCCCCGAGCACAAATAAATAAAAAAAAAAGAAATATCGTCACGAATTCCCCCCATTTTATGTGCGACTGGTATAAAAATAAGTGCTGCATTGCTGGCTGCGAGCCCAAAGGTGTTTGCTGAATTATGGTAAACACCAGAGAGCGATGTGTTGAGGAGAAAACAAACAAAACACTTAATACAGCTCGTGGGAAAAAGCCATGAATCCTTGTGTCTTTATGTGGCAGAGCAGATAGCAGCCAGCCTCATGCATTTCCTTATGAATCCCAGGAAACAGGAATTTATGTTCATTGTGAAAATCAATTAAACAAAGCCGCCGGACCGTGGAAGCTAAGAAGTGCACAATTTTTTAAACTTACATCATGTTTGGAAATGTGCTCGGTGTTACCGCCGAGTGAAACAGAGCTGCAATTCGCCCTAAAATCGATGCCTCATTTTAGCTTTCATTTCTGATACTTGCCGCCGCGCTCAAACTGCTCAACTCTGCAATGTTGCAGAGTGCTTTTGTAATCAAATCTAACCTGCTTTTATACAACGAGAGGAGGGGGAGAAAAAAAAAAGAAAAGAAAAGAAAAATCCCACTTTCTCTGGAGTCTGAGGGATTCTTTTCCCCCATTCATTCGCCTCGTGGTTTCTATACACACAGAAAATGAATCAAACATCGCTGTAATTCAACCAATGCCTTTTATAATGCTATTGAGATGCCGTGTGCTTATATGGCCGAGAAGCATCTCTGTGGATATTGGCTTTTCAGTCCAATGGCAACAGTAAATTGAACAAAACGTTACACTGCCTCCTGATTATATTTCCCAGAAGCAAAGTGCAAACAGTAAGAGATTACATCTGAAGAAAAAAAAAAGAAAAAGAAAGAAAGAAAAATCTTATTGTATACAAGCTTTACTGTGCAACTGTCAAACCACAAGACCTCATAGACCTCACGTGCACCAAGGAAACCAGTTGGGGGGTGAATGCAAATCTAAAGGTCTCCATTAGGTTAAACTGGTTCAAAGTTGTGAAAACATGGGGGTGTTCACAGGTACAGTGTTCCTACCACTGCTAAACAACAATGGATTAACCCTGGAAGGCTGTTTGCAATTGGTTTGAAAGCACATCGACCAACAGTTCAACCACCTGGACGGTACAGTCATCAACAAAAGTCATGACATTACCTTATTTATACACCAATCACTCATCTGAAGTGGCCATTTGATTAATTTAAGCATCTTTTCGCCCTCTTTCAGCTCCATTTTTGGTCTCTACCGACCAGTCTCTACTAGGTTGGGTCAGTCCAAAAATGTGAAAACATGGGGGTGTTCACAGGTACAGTGTTCCTACCACTGCTAAACAACAATGGATTAACCCTGGAAGGCTGTTTGCAATTGGTTTGAAAGCACATCGACCAACAGTTCAACCACCTGGACGGTACAGTCATCAACAAAAGTCATGACATTACCTTATTTATACACCAATCACTCATCTGAAGTGGCCATTTGATGAATTTAAGCATCTTTTCGCCCTCTTTTAGCTCCGTTTTTGGTCTCTACCGACCAGTCTCTACTAGGTTGGGTCAGTCCAAAAATGTGAAAACATGGGGGTGTTCACAGGTACAGTGTTCCTGCTACTGCTGAAAAATAACGGATTATTTATATATCAACCAAACTATTCGACCACCTGGACGCTACAGGTGTCAACAAATTCCAACAGTGCATTTCAGAATGAAAAGGTGATTTGATGACTCCACTTTGCCCAACCTTGCCCAACAATATCAGTGTTTTTTGTCCACTTGGGAGCAGTGGAAACAACCTTTAGACATAATATTGCTTTAATTACACATTTATCACTCATTTGAAGTGGCCATTTGATGCATTTAAGCGTCTTTCCGCCCTCTTTTAGCTCCGTTTTTGGTCTTTACCTGCCAGTTTCTATTAGGCTGGGCCAGTCCAAAGCAGGGAAAACATGGGGGTGTTCACAGGTAGTCTGTTCCTCTCAAACAAAAAAAGGCCAAGAATTATTGGACTGATGCTGGAAGGCTCAACCAATCTACTTAGGAACCACGGTGTATTTTTTTTGTTCGAGTTCACACACTTTAAAGTGACTACACGACTTTACTCATTACGTAATAGCAGCAGTTATTAATTGCAATAATCTCTATGTTGTTTTCTGTCGCTTGACCTCGCTATATCGGTATTTTTTTGTCCACTTTGCAGGCATGACATCATCTTCACTTCGGCCAAAAGTCAAATATTCACCCTCTTTTTGCTCCAATTTTGGTCTCCACCTATGAGCTTCCATTAGGTTGGGCCAGTTTAAAGCCACGAAAATGTGGGGGTGTTTCCTCCTGCTGTCAAAAAATAATGGATTAACCCTTAAAGGCTGTTGATGTGGCACTTTTCTCCTGGTCGAAGCAACACCGGAACACGTCTGACAAACCAGAACTGGGTCGGATAAGAGAAGACTGACCAACAAATCAACCGGTCGACTTGGACACCACAAACCAAAAAAAAGAAAAAACATTCACCTTTTTCCTCGTATTTGTTGCGCAGCTGGCCTGAAATAATAACAATCTAATTCCAACATGGCCAGTTTTGTGCACCCACAACGAGACACACACCTTCAACAAGTGTGATGCCGTCTCATCCTCATCCAAACACAAGAAATGCTGTTTCACCCGAGCAAAAGGTCTGCGTCCTCAAAAACCCAGAAGATCACTCGGGCGTATAAATATGTGATAATTTGTGCAAAATGCAGCAGCAGAGGCTCCGCTTTCTGAGGCGACATGCTGATGTTCTGCGGTGCAGCATCATTAGATACAGAATTACAGCAAACTAATAAGTGAAAAGCAGGTTTGCAGCTATGAAGGTGACGGGGACGACAGAATCCTCCTCGCAGAGCCTGTATGGGCCGACAGAAATCACTGGAGACTCTCAGCACCCCCTCTTGTCTGAGTACGAACCTCTGCAATCAGGAAAAAAGACTCGGGGTGAGGCAATCGTTTGTTCCAGCTTCTATCAAGCCGCCGAAACTCCAATAGCAAAAGACAAGTGCTGCGGAGCAATGTGCAATGTATACACAAGCACCGGCAATCCGCCGAGTTTTCTTTTTGTACGGCTCAAAGCTGGAGTGCAGGAGTTTTACATATAAATTAAAGTCAGACAAGCTCACAATCCTGATAAAAACCTGATCAACACCAGGCACAGCTCTCCGTATTTTTATTTTACTTTTTTCATCCCGTTTCTGTGGAAACATTTCTTGCAAACGGTGGACCGGCAGTGATGCGTTTCACAGCAGCCAGCAGTGGTTGGTCAGTTTAAGATGGAGCAACTAGCAACGTGGTGGGAAGCATTCAAGTTTTGGATGTTCAAGATTTAAAAATAAGACACTTTCGAGGATGGGCTACAGACTAAAAACTACACAGATGGACGACGAGGCTCATAAGTGTTTGTGTAATTCCCTTCTCTGCCACTAGGGGGATGCTAAAGTTCTGCACTGTAGGTTTGACGTCTTTTCATGTCGATTTTTCTTTCACACTTGTATGTAAAGACACAGACTGCATCAGGGCGCCACAGACAATGAGTTTCCAGTTGAGGACAATACAGTCTTTTCTATACTGAATACTGGGTCAAGGCACCTGATGCCTAAATGCTACCAGTTCCAACTTTCAGACAAAATGCTGACACAATCAGATACCGTCCCATTAAGGGAAACGAGCGCACATGTGAAAAGGATGACAACACAGTTTAATTTCTATGCAGACGATACGCAATTATATCTTCACGTCAACACTTTGGAAGGAGCCCAACGTTACAGCAGAAATGAAGCTCCCGTGAAAAAAAAAATTATGCTTCCAGTCAGTCAGATATTACCAGATAAGCCCTTTTCAGAGATATTTCATGAGATATGTAACATTGCTTCTTCATCAGTCTGTTAAAGGAAAGTAGGGAAAGCAATTTCCCCTCGGGGATCAATAAAGAATTTCTGATTCTGATTTTAAAGCGATGACGTTCTGTAATTAAGACATCAATGTTTCTCAGACGTCGCAGTAATGAAAAGAGTCGAGCAATGTTCGTATGAGATCATTTGAGATGTGAAATGCACTAAAAGTAAATTCGCTATTTATCAAATGATGTAACTGCAGCTTATAAACTGGGACTCTGCGTGACAGATCGCTGGTCTGAGCCGAAGAAAAGGACACGATGTCATTTGCTGCCAGAGCCTGATCGATACTGTCTCCATGTGGGAGATAATTTATGATCATAAGAAATTAATGAAGTTGCTGCTGTTACTCCACATACATAAATGCGGCCATTTCTCTTCGGAGATGCTCATATGGATCCTGCTGCTGGCTGATGCTGCAGATATTTACTAAACTGAGAGGACAGACGTCTACAAACAGCTGGAAACAACACGCTAAGCTTCAGCTTCATTAATGGTGATTCTTCTAATCTGAGCTACGACAGAGAGTGATTTTATGGACTTTTCAGTTTGTAATAAAAGTGAATGATGAAGGTGTTTTCTGACGCTGAAACTGTGTCTTTTGCTCCCTTGTGTTGGTTTTCGATTGGTATTGCAGCTCAAATGTGGAAAACGACGTCCCTGAAACTCTTTACGCAACTTAAAATATGCACGCTTAACCGCTAGCATGACTGGATGCAGTTCAGACCAGCTAAAAGTGATGCAGAAATGCTAATAGTTCCGACTTTTAAAGAAAAGCGGGCAAGTTTTGGATTCAGACACGAAGCTGACACAATACGATACCGCCAGATTAAAAGAAAAGGACAACTTAGAGTTTAATTTTTATGCAGACGATGCACAATTATATCTGCACGTCAACTCTGCAGATTCTTAAAGTTTGGTTAAACTAAAAGAGCGCTATTGTATCATTAAGTGTTGGGTGTGTGTGGTAACAAGGATAACACTGAGGTAATTATATTTGCCCCACACTGCCTGACTGTCAGAATTAATGGATAACCTGGCTTCACGCCAGCCAATTAAAATCCATCTGCCAAAAATTTGAAAGCAATATTTGATTCGAAGCTGAACTTTGAAAAACCGAGCGCAGGAGGTTATTTCATCTTGTTTTTAATCAGCTGAGAAGCACCTCTGACATCAAACAGTTTTCTATCCGCCGTTGAAAGTTATTCGGGCCTTTATTACATCCCGTTTCAATTATTAACTCTCTACATTTTTCACTCGGTAAAACAAAAAAATAAAAGCACTAAAAATGCAGCTTCTCGGCTTTTAACTTGAGCCACGAGACGAGAACACATCAGTCAAGAGTTTAATATCCACTCATTGGCTTTTCATTGCTTCCAGACTGTAGTTCAAAATTCTGTTAATCACTTAAAAAACGCTAAGTGGATTAGCTCGGAGCTATACCTCTTCCCTGCACAGCCCATTTGCACATGGGTGCACATTTGTATGATTTTTAGATCTCTAGGCTCTCTGCGCTTTTAACTGTATAATTATTACTGCCTCTCATGTCCTTTGTTAAAGCGCTTTGTAATGTTATTGTAGCCTATGAGAACAAAAGTTGCTATAAAAATAAAGTTATCATAAAGAAATGGCTTCCTTCCTGCAGCCTTATTTCATAAAAAGCTTTCACGTGGGAATGTGGACTCTGGGTGTCCGCGTACTTTTGGCAACAAGGCAGGAGCAGCACATCATTAGGTAAAAAACCTCAAGCCGCCCATATTTCCGGGTGGGCAGATGTCCCACAATCCATAATACACTTGATGAATTAAAATGGCAGAGTGCCCGTTCAAAAAAATAAATAAAGAAATCCTCCGACACGAGCCATACGGGGAGAATTAAAAGAGCTTTCTCACAAGTTATTGACGATGACGCACCACTGAAGTATTGTGGGTCTGAAATAACGAAGCGTACTTAATATTTTACATGCGATAAATAAAAAAAACATTACGTTAGATTGCACCTGTAAAACATCCCTCCTCTGTGGGGCTTGGATGTCAAAAAATGATGTATTTTTATATATATATTTAATAAAAATGTTCGTCTTAAACTTTCGCGCATCAGCAAAAAGAAAAATGCAGCTTCTAGCCTGTTTCAAGCAGACGTATAATATCGACATGAATACCAGAGATTAATACGACCTCCAGAGTTATTTGTGTGTGATTTAAGCCAGTGTATTTTCTCTCTATACATTACATTTAGTCTCTGCAGCTTCGCGGTTCGAGACCTGCTCAAGGTCAGAATGTGCAGACTGAACATACAGTTCACAATGTTGACGCCAAGACTGGATTTATAGTCAATCTTTGTTTCACTAACAGGTTTCTTGTGGCTGCAAATGATATAAACAAATGATATAATGGCAGGAAGACATTGGGTTACAGAGGTCAAAGAGGAATCTGAACTATTTCAATGCATTTTTACGAAAACAGCATGCGAATATTGCTTTGTGTTAACCATTTCCTCACCATGCTGGTTACATGTTTCACATCGTTGTTTTGTTGGAAGTTTTCCTCCACAACCTTCATGTTGTCCTCGTCTTTCTTTACCTTGACGAAGCTGAAAACTCTCCCAAACCCTGTTCGACTGTGATGACGGTGTTTGTGGGGATAAATCTTCTTTCTTTGTGTCCAAACACAGATGTGATGAGCACAAGATTTCTTCCTCTTTGGTCCATGGAGACCAGCCTCATTCACTGTCTGATTGAGATGTTTCAACCAGAACTCTTCACATTTATGGTCTTGATACTGATCCGTGGATTCTTCTTGGACTCTACCATTCTTACCACTTCTGTGTTCCTTCCAGTCCTTTGAGATTTCTCTCAGTGTAGAACTTCTTGTACTTTTTGATGATGATTTCCATTGTGGACACTGGACCTTGTAAACACGGTGTTAGCCATGGCTTGCAATCAGCTAGTATCCAACTACAGCACAAATGCATCGACTGTTTTCAGATTGCGGTGCATTAGAACGCTCTAGGACATGGTAGAAATCATCAGAACCAATCAGAATGGTAGAGAAAATGCCTCTTTTCAAGATATTCCAACATTTTCAAGGGCATGAGTGGGTTTGACCGTTGCAATTTTGGTAAAAATCTGCAAGTAAATATATAAATTCATCATTAGAATCTCCAACACATGTCATGGCATCTTTTGTCTCTTGTTTACGTCGTTTCCAGCCAGAAGAAACCTATAAGTCAGATACACAATGAACACAAAGCCAACGCAGATACAAACACAAAAGGATGTAACCGTAAAAATCTAAAGCCTGAGGCTGAGTTTCGGCTTCGACCCGAACACTACCACCATTGCAAGGGCAAGGGTCAACTTCCACCCACTACCAGGACATGGCGCGAATCCTGGGACTCCTTGAACAAGCTGAGCACGCTGGACACTCGGCATACTTGTAACAATGACAACAAAGAAACGAAAACAAAAAGAAACAAAAAAGACAGCAAAGGCAACCACAGGCATCAGAACCATCAAAAACACCGAAAAAACCATCAGAACCAATCAGAATGGTAAAGAAAACGCATATTTTCAAGATATTGCAACATTTCCAAGGGTATGAATAGTATTGAACATGGCAATTTTGGTAATAATCCACAAGCAATTATAGAAATTCCTACTTAGAATCCCTAACACAATGTCATGGCATCTTTTGTCTCTTGTTGATGTCGTTTCCAGCCAGAAGAAGCCCATTAGTCTATTACACATTCGCTGTAAACCAAACATTGGCGCGCGTACGAACAGTTTTGGGCGTAACTGTGTAAATCTGACTCGTGTTTTTCAGTGTTTTTCGTTTGTTGGACAAAACGAGTTATATTTAGGAGCGTCTGTCAGGTCCTGCTGCACTTCAGTGCTTTCAGCTGGCTCTGTTGGAGGAGTCTGTTGGCGGTTGCAGCAGCCAGTGACCTTTCAGACAGCCAGCACACACGGCAGCCTCCAGTCACCTCTTCAGCTCCAGACTCTGCTGAAGGCTCCACGACACCCACCAGCTCCAGCACGTCTCTCTTTTTTTTCTTTTTTTTTTTTGCCTTTTTGTTTTTTGTTTTTTTTTTTCTGTTGGATGCACATGACATGCAAAAAACACACACTGGTATGCTCACGTCGCACAATAAAAACCGCACAAAGCTGTTCCAGCATCCTGCCAGCCTTATGCACGGTCACATGTCTCCCAGACAAGAGGCTGCTTTGCTATCTCTCTAGCTCGTTTTTTTCTCCCCACACAGTCACATGCAAACACACTCAGAGGATCAATCTTCTCGGATTGGATTGATGGCCCGGGGGCCTTCTGCTGACTAAGGCGTTGCCAAATATGGTGAGTTATTGGGAAATTATGCTTAGCTGCCACTCTATCGGGGCTGGCGATCCACTTTGTCAATCCCGATCTTTAGCTGCTGTCACCGTTATACCACCCGGCTTGCCTCTGTGACCCGGCGCCGCTCGAGGAGACAGAGCGGATGTCACGGCTGCCGTGATAAATGCATCCCAATGAGGTTATTTTGATCAATATTTGGGACTTCCTAAAAGAGAAGTGTTGCATTTACTAGATGAATTTTGGGGTTGCAGGAAATTAAGGCACATGGGTGTTGATTAAGTGGGAATAAAACAGACGACATTGTCAAAGCCGGCGGCGGGAAGGGAAGGAAAAAGAAAAAAAAAAAGCGAGCCTGTGTGCGGTCGGGGAGTTGATGAAACAAAGGCGCAGAGAATTTCTCTTTTTCCCTTCATGCCCGGTCATTTCCATATGTCCCCCTTGCTCTCCTGCCCATCCATCACATTTCACTCTGGGCAAGACAGCTGTCTGGGGCTGAAGCATATTCACAGTTCAGCAGTCCATCAAATTGCACCAAATACAGTAATTCTTCAGTCAAGCTGGAGCAGGGGGCGGAGGAGGGGGCGGGAGGCAAGAAGTGTCAAGGAGGCCGAGGCGTGTTGGTGAACCCGGCGCGAGTTAACCCTTGCGACGCCCGGCGGCTTGTGACACGGTGGCTTTGTATTTGACACGCAAGACCTGGGAAAAAAACAAAAAAACCGCCAAATGTCACCGCTGTCAGAGCGCTTCTGGTTGCGTGAATCCGCAGTTCGCAGCAGAGTTTGTCCCAGATACATAAACAGTGGATCTCAAAGATTAAAACGAACAGAATGAGGTTTGGGTTCAGGAACTGGGAGCAGAGACAAAAGACTTAATGACTGTGTGTTATGAAATCCAGCCTTTTAGTTATTATGAAGTCAGTTTTTCTTTGGTGACCTTTCTGGTGAGTAAAATGTCACTTCTAACAATGGTGGTCAAAATTAAACAGCAGGCGTTAGGGGTCGACCATTTACCATCATTATTCAGTGTTTTCCTCATTACTGATATCTTAATTTTTATTACTCATTTCCAGTTTAATTAACCAAAACACCTTAATTTGTCCAGTTTGTGAAAAGGCCCAAATACTGCACAGTTTTTGATGAACAGTTAAATATAATGTGACGACAGAACATATTTATGTAGCCATAGATAAGTCTTTTTGGTGTCAGTGCAGCTGGAGTTTAGCTTGCTAGGCTAAAGCTAACACCAGTGTGCCTTGCTAATGCTAATGCTAATGCTATCTGGAGTGCCGTAACATTTTGCTAAAGCAGAGACGCAATCTGCAAAAACTGAACAAAAAGCACAAACTATGTCCAGTAATCAGGAAATTAGCCACTTTCACAGTGGATAAGGTAAAAGAACCGAGAAACATTAACCAAACAGAAGACCAGCAGATGTAAGTGCAGGAGAAAAGAGGTGACCAACAGTTACTGATGTCACAGTAAAGAGAGAAAACCATCCTGGTGTTACATGGCGCTCTGACTCCATCACTTCTATTGCTATTGTACTCAGTTATGGTATTCGCGAATCGTCTGCATAAAAACTTAAATATAGTTCGCTAATGAAGATACACTTAACATATAACATTAAACATACGTCAGCTCCGGTCTCTTGGCCCTGAAAACCCCCATACTGGTTGACCCCTCTAAGACACCGATTGCACAAAACTGTAATTTTCGTCTAAACTGGACTGTTCAGTACCAGTAACATGCGCGTCCAAAACCGCAGTTCCTCAAATGTCCACTTGGGGCTCCAAAAGTGAGTAAATCTCCATAGACCTCAATGTTAAAATGTCCAACTTTACAGCAGAAATAAACACGTTTACAGCCTGAGACAAAGCAGGTTTTTTGTCTCTATAGCAAAATCCAATGTCAATGACAACAGCACAGAGGGGGAATTTTTACACAACTCACCCATTTAGATTGAATTAAGGCTTAAAGTTGTGCATAATTAAGGGTGAGGACGCTTTAACTGGGTGTTAGGATGACACCGCAAACTTCTTGATCCTATGAGTGACGCTGCAGAGGTTTCATTTATCTTCAGTCTGCGGTTGAATATTGCAAATACGATTCTTTTTGCATAAGATGTCACTGTCTTCAACTTAATATTCTCCAAAAAAAACGAACTGCTCAGATTTTATTCCGTTTCAGGGCTCATGCGGTCAAACGGACTTGATAAGTTGTGCACTTACTTTTTAAGCAGGGCTTTTACCAATTAATGAACATCCGTTGCACTCGAGCCCTTATCAGTGAAATTCACAAACTGCTGACGAGCGCTACGTAGATCGCTCTGTATTTTGCATTATATGGAAGTTTTACATCAGTCTATGGCGACATTCTCGCGCTGGCGACACGTTTAAACAGCAACGATTGGTTTGCGAGCTCAACTGTCGCAACGGTGATGAAGTCGGCAACTGCAACGAGGAGCATAGTGGAGAAAGGTTTAGAAACAGCTGCAGATAAAGAAGAAACTTCAGACGACAGAAAACCAGCAAAAGTTCTGTATTGCAGGGCTAGTAATGATATTAATAAATGAGCATGAAATATTTCAGCACTGGATCGACCGCACAGGAGTGGACACTCAGAAGAAGTTTCTCACTCAACAACCACTCACTGCTGCCGAGAGCAGATCTTTGAAGCAGAGTTGGAGAGCTTGTATTAGTCATTGTGCACCGTGAAGAGCCAGCGGACGGTTTTACAGCAGGACTCGTGGATAACAGCATCTTACGCTCAGGTGTAAAGGTCAGGTGTGTGGAAAGATTAGAACGACGCCTTTGGTCTCTCCAAGCTGTTGGATTGTTTTTACTAAATGTACCGTCTACTCGTTGCAAAACACCTCTGGGTGCTGCTGGAGACACCGAGGTCTGCAGTTTTAATAAGCTGAATGGATGAAGTTATCGAGTTGTGCATTTTAATACCATTAAAGTTAAGGAAGGAATCGATACGAGGACAGACGGGCATCAATAACCACGAGAGATGATGCTAGATATCGGAGGAAAAAATCCAATTGTTGTGGCTGTTCAGCGTCTTTTTAGGGTCATTTGTAGTTATTTTGATCATTTCACATCTTTCTGTCATTGATTTGTTTTTCTATTTGGTCTTCTATTATCTCTTAGATTCAATTTTTGCTCCTTAATGTCATTTTGTGTCTTTTGGTGATCTTATTTAATCTATTTTTTTGTTATTTTGGGCCTCTCGGTTGCCATTTGGCATCTCTTTGTGGCTGTTTTGTGTCTTGTTTTGGTCTTTTATTATCTCCTAGATTCATTTTTTCTGCTTCTCTGTAGTTGTTTTGTGTCAGTCAGTGGACATTTTGCATTGCTAGGTGTTTTTCTGTGTCTCTTTTTGCTTCTTTCGTGTTTTTTTGGGTCTTATTATATCCTAGGTATACTTTTTTTGCTTTATTTTGGTTCTATTGTGCCTCTTTGTGACTAACTTGCATCTCATTTTAGTCATCTGGTGTTTATTTTTGGTATTTTACTATTTCTCACACTATTTTTTCCATTCCTTTGTCGTTATTGTGCATCTTTTTGTGGTTATTTTATGTCTCTTTGTGATCAATTTAGCATCTTTTCGTTTGTCGCCTGTTTCAAACCAGCCCACCTGGCTCATTGGGTCGCTAACCTGTTAGTTCTGCTCAGTAATCCTACAATGGTGTAAAAAAAAAAAGAGAGAGAGATGCTGACACGCAAACAAGGATGCCACAAGGTTGCAAAGGACACAAGAGATCAGGGATCCAAAGTGAAACCAGGCGTGAGGATGCAGGACTGCAGGAAGAGAGAGAGACAGATCCAATAAAGAGATTCTACACAGGAAGGCTTTTTAATTTCTGTGCATTTAGTATGCATGCTATAAAAAGTATTTCACCACCATTAACTCTTCTCGCCCTGGAAGTCCCTGCACCAGCACTGGGCTTTATCTATTATTAAAACGTAACATGCTGCCATTTCCCACCCAGAGCTCGTCAAACTGGAGACGCTGCTGCGATGCTTCGTTTCTGTGGCATCAGATTTAGTGGAGTTTTGAGGATTTGTAGCACGGGTTCAATAAAATCACTGTTTATTGACTCGTTACAAGGCTGCTATTAATTCTAATTTACGGCTTTGACTGCAGAAATAAACCGAGTGTTTCTTATCCACACAGCCCAATGTTAATTTCATTTGACCTTACAGTCGTGGAGCTGCTACGGACTGAACTTGCCAGTGGATGGTTCCTAACATGCCTGGAGACTGAGGTGTTAAGTCCTGAACAACAAAACTAACAGCAGCAGGACCACTCATAAGATCAAAAGCCTTTCTTTCTTCAGCCCTTCCCACCACTCTCACTGAAAAGACAGTCGTCCCGCAGAACCATATTCCAAATGTCACTTTAAAACATGTAGTACAACCATTTCATTTCAGAAAACACAACTAGAACCGTGTGAGAGGCTTACTGGGTTTGTTTTTTTTTTTTAACCTTTGAGAGGTTTATGACTTTTTGGAAAGGCTTGGTTCTGAATGGGGCTTTGTTCTCTCTGGGGCATGTTGATTCTTCACTTGAGAGTGCCTTGTTAACCCACTAAGCGAGCACACAAGTGCACTTTATTTAATGCATGGCGGTGGCACCTCGCCAGCTGCTGCACATTTCACATTATGGCAGGCTTCACTCAAATCCCCTCTATTAAAAGCCGCCAGCTTCCACTCCCCGCTTATGCTCATTATGTTGTGATCAACCTGTGGCATCCTTCTTCACAGTGGCTTGGCCCCCTTTTCTCTCTCAAGACAGATTTAGACATCCTCATGAATGCAAATGAAAAGCAAATTGGCTTATTAATGGGGATTCAGTCAGCTTCTTACAGCACTAACTTATAATCGTGGAATTGTTTGCATGCACCGGTTACCCCGCGAATTGTGCTGTCAGGGGCAATAGCTCCTGGTATGTTTTTCCGAAGACAAATTGGGGACCAGATGATTCATAGACCTCTGTGAATTAGTGGGAAGGAGTGGCCTCCCCAGGGGAAGGTACACCAGCACTGCAGCTCAGAGCCAGACGAGCTCAAAGGGGGACGCCTACTGCTGGGGCCTTGCAAATCTTGAGGAAAGTTCTTAACCGATATTCAGCAGAGGTGTCAATCGATAATCGACAACACAGAATTATATTTGATAACAGATAAATGACAAACCGCTGAAACAATCTGGTTACCACTGGGTTACAGTAACGCTGTTCTTGGGCTCATGTTGAACACTCGAGTTTGAGCTGGAAGTCATTAAGCGCCACAGAAGTCGTTGTCATGGTGCCTGTTGCTAACGAAACCTCCACAATGCTCTTTGCTTGGCAGCGCAATAGTACCTGTTGTCCAAGCTACTGCTTCCCTGAGTCAGTGTATGTACAACCCTGCTATTGGCCACTCATTTACTCTTCTCTGATTGTTTTCTTCACTACAGGAAACAACAACCTCCAAGCCAGCAACACTGAAACTTTGACATTTTGCTGAAGTGACACAAGCCACTGAAACAGTTTGGTTCCATGCACCATTGGGCTACAGTAGCGCTGTTCTAGCACATTTTGAACACTCGAGTTTGGGCCAGAAGTCATTAAGTGTCACAGAAATCTTTACCATTGGACCCGTTGCTAGCTAAACCACCACAATGCTTTCTGCTTGGCTACACAGAACGACCCATGGTTTCAGTAACCACCTCCTCGGGTCGCTGGATGCTAGGATAAGCCTGCCATTTGCCACTGGTTTCAAGCAGCTTTGTCATTCTCTTCCTATTTTATCACCATGGAAAAACAACAACATCATCTGGGACAGTAAAATACCCCACAGTAAGGCAGCGATGTGGTTGGATTAGCCATTTTAATCACCACTATTTCGAGGGAACACCACAGTTGCATTCTCCCCTTAGCCCCGCCCACAACAACTGTGATTGGTTTAATGATATCCCCTACAGCAGAAGGACACTGAGGTGACACCAAACCGTTGATAAAACTACTGAATGAGCTGGCAAAGCAAGACCATGTGGTGACACAACCTGGTATTACTGTTACACATGTGGTCCTCTGTCTTAACAGTTAATGTATTTCTAATTGGTTAAACTATCAACAGCAATTAATCAATTAACTGTTAATCATTAAAGTCCTTCGGGCTTCATGCACTGGCGCTATCGGACTCTCCTCAAAGAATCGGTGTGAGGTATCTACCGTATCAGCTCACCTCCCGCCGGCCTGGTGCGCAGCCAGTCAGGAGGCAGCCGGAGGTGGAGGCCTTGATGAATTGACTACTGGCTTCAGAAAGTGGAGTGATGTGAAATGATGAGGAACCTGTCTGGTCAGGTTGGAGCTCAGCTGCCTCCTTTCACAGAGGGTTGTCCAAGGAGAGAGGCGAAGATGAAAGCTTTCACTGCTCTCTTTGCTGAGCCCAGACCTCTGGGAGAGGTCACCGAGGTAATTTAAAAGCTGCAGGTGCAAGTGGTGGAGGAGATTAGCCGTGAGAAGGCTCGATACAAGGTTGGATAGCCTTCGCTGACAGGCTTCTCTAATGTTGTGTAGAGATCAGTGACAAGAACTGTTGACAAATATGTTGTCGGGGGTAAGTGTGAGTTCTCAGGTGTCCAGCATTTATCAGGAAGTGATCCTGCACTGGTTTCCTGGGAGAACTTACGACTGTTGTGAACGATCAATCTGTTGGAAATACTTTGTGGGTTTGTCAGTGAACTTCTTTCATACTTGAAGTCAGTAGCTTTGGTGAGGTAGCATATTTTTATTTATATTTTAAGCATAGGAATGAAAAACCATTGATACTCTTCAAGGGAAATGGAAACTCCTGTCTTGAATACGTTCTGACGTTGCTAACTCCAACTGGTTTTTTTTTTTTTTCGACTTCTAAAGATGCCGAACACGTGAAACCGAGCCAACACCAGCTGACATGAAAGAACCGTGACGACTTGCCCAATTTGACAAAATTCCCAACGAATTCTCTCCACTTTTCTCTCACAGATGGTCAAAGATTTGTTTGTTGCTTCTTTTTTTAAATGTATTGTCAGCAGTTGGCAAACGACCCGTTTTGTTTTCAGCCTCTTCTGCTCAACCAGGCCCGTCACAGCCAGCGCCACCTTCAGATGAACCCAGTTTATTCCATCCACTTAGTGCAAACAAGAAGCCTATTTTGCAGTTATATGGAGAAGTTTGAAGAATTCCAAAGTGAGTTGACTTTGTTGGACCAGATAATATGTTATCAGGACGCCCGTCTGTGGGGAAATTCGAGACGTGGCCCACCTGAGAGATGATCCCAACGCAAACCCAGAACACGCTGGAAGAAACAGTGCAGCTGGAGGGCATTACAGGAGAGAAGGATGTCTGTGCTGCTTTACCTCATCTGCAGCTGCAACACAGCGGCGCAAGAATAAAAGAATAGATGGCTTTTGTTTCCCTATTTTTTTTCCCATTTCCTACATTCATTTGAGGAAGCGTTCAAAAATGAAAATCTTTGATAAAATTGAGCAGCACATCAAAATAAGGCCATTAGCGATTCTGCAACGAGAATTTCAATCACTTTAATTTACTAGAACTGAACCCGAAGATAAAAGTGGCACCAAATGTGGACAAAAGCAGCGTTTCACAGAATGATTTGCATGCTGCTTGTCATGCAAAGAAACAAACAGGAGACAGCAGTCTGGACAACGAACACAGATTACATCTGAAATATTAGCACAGTTAATTAACTCCAAATCATGGCCGGGTAAACAGCGCCGCGGCTCTGGAATATCAGCGTCTGGCTTTGAATGAATGTGTCAAACTGGCAGTAATTTCCTACCATTTCAAATTTAATGGAAACATCTGAAACTGGCACCGGCAGTGACTAGAATTACAAGTCGCTCTATAGAAAGGAGATCATGCCGGAAAATGAAACGCCAACACAAACCCTGTGACACCACCTGAGACTCCCAACTTTTTTCCGTCAAATGTTAAAGTTTGCAAAGTTAACCTACTTTCCTCCCAACAGCTCATACGACTCACATACTCTGAGAGCTAAATTCTCAATGAAGAGCATTTAAACATATATGAAAGAGAGGGAGGAAAACAGTCATTAAACACTCCGGGTTCTGAGAGCTGGCGATTCATTCCTTGTAATGTTTTATTAATACAGCCTCTCTGCCGGAGGGGTAAATGTTTCTTTTCTAGCACCACACATCCACTTTAAGAAATCAATCATTCTGCTCACTAATGGCACATCATCTGCACTGGCAGGCTAGCAGCATCCTTTCAAAGTCCCTATCCCTGAGCTTTTGCTCTCTGATCAGAAGCTGCAGATTAAAAGAGAACAGCACTGATGGACCTGAAAACCTTTTCTCTTTCCCAGGCCTCTGCGGGCCTGATGGGGAAACCCAGACATGCGCATGTACAACGAGGTTTTTTACTTACGTCTGCTGATCAACTTGCAGTTCTGTGAAGGATACGTCAGCAATAATCACGAGATCTTGTCAAATAAATGTCTGAATTATCCACCGAGTTTCAAGGCGCTTAATCACAGAATGTGAGATACGGCGGCACCCATTACAGCGAGTATCTCTGGTGCCGAAAATAGTTCTGGGGATATTATCACACTCGCATAAGCTTCAGGGCACACTCCAAAGAGTCTGAAAAGGGTTTCTGTTGCGAATCAGGTCAGGCTGGAATACGTGCAACAGGACAAAATGTAAGAGAACGCCACCTTGAATCTCTCTTGACGGCTGGATTGTTTTAAATTGACAGCTGGTCGATTGGTTGAATGACACTCTCATTAGTCGGACAGTCTTCGTTGTGACTTTCGTAAGGAGACAAGCTCTACTTCAACAGCTGTCCAGGATTAAATCACTATTTTTAGCAACTTCTTGTGAACACCCCCATATTCTCTCAACTTTGAACTGTGTTGGATGCCGCTAGGTCAAACATATTTGACGTTTACTTAGAGTCGAACTAACACCAAGTTGAAGAAGACGTTGGTTGTAGCTGCATTTTATTCCAAAAAGTCAAAAATTGCAGACATCAGGTTGTGTATCGCAGCTCAAAAACCAATATGGCAGATCATCTAAAAACAACTTGGGTAGGATCTCAGTTGCACATTTTCTTTGGTTGACTGCAGCGATAATAATATCGTACATTTTCTTTTGTTTGACGAAGTGACATCACGGATTGATTCCCTGCAAGCCTCACCTTCACAAAGTTATTCTGTTATGGCATGAAGTAAGTGCATCGAGCGTTTTTGCCCCAATCCAATCCGAGCCATTAAATATTTAGTATCTGCCAATACCAATCCCACATCATGTTCCAAGACAATCATCTCAGATTAGTTGTAGTACCTGGTTGCACCACCAGGTGGCCAGCTTGTTATTGCAAACAGAGAGCATTGGGGTGAAGGGGCACCGTGACAAAGTCTTCTGTAATGACCTCTGGCGTGTACCCATGTGTTCAAAACAAGCCAAGATCGACGTCGACAGGATTCTTTTTTTCTCTACCGACGCCAAAAAATGTATTTTGTGCTCAATTTGCATCATTAATTAACCAATTATTGACTGATGGTACGACAGACTATCAAGAAAGTTATTCAAAATCTGCATCTTTAGCATCCTGCCACAAACAGTGCTCTTCTTCTATGACAGCAGACATAAACTAGGGATCGGGTTTAGGTTTCTGTCGATAATCGATCAGTAAAAAAACACAGTAAATGCCTCAATCACCCCAAACCCAATTTTTAAAATCTGCTCAGGACATTCCTAACATGTGTTGTGAAACCAAACCACAAAGAGAATGAGTTTAGAGAGAATGGTTTTCTCAGGCAGCGGAAATGGCGAACAGTTGGAACAACCAGAGTAAAATGTGGAAACACTTCCTGTCAAAAGGAGAAAGAGCTCAAAGAAAGCCGAGACAGATTGACAGAAACCGACATAAAACAAGACAGAACCTCAAAGCGGAGACTTCTGGGACGTGAGGGAGTTCAAAACCGACACTCGGTTGATATTATTCCTAATAAATCATTTAGTAACAAAGCCTGCCTGGGTATTATTACAACCTGGTCGTTTTTTTTCCAGCACTGAGTTTGGAGATCCTACTTCAAAGGGGAATTCTTACAACTGCTGTGGACAGTAGCCAGGCTGTTAGCGGTAGCCATGCTGCTAACACTAGCATGCCACAAATGTTGCTCAATGCTAAGCAAAGTGGAAAGCAACCCGGCCGACACCAACAGTAAAACCACTTGGAAAAGTCAAAGTTCTCTCAAACAAATCAGCTGAGAACCCACCAGAGGTTCCATCCTTTATGAAACGTGCATACATGGTGTAGAACCTTTAAGGCTTGAGGCGGATTTAAGTCGATCTATACCTGTCTCTGACGCACTGGATCCTGTATCCCATCCAATTATCCCCGCGGTCTTCCTTCACTGTAACATTTACTCTCAACCAATGACAAAAAAAGGACGCACGTGTCGTAAAGTCGCGGCGATTAATGCTCGGGCTGCAGCAGATTTCGATCACCGCCGTTCATTAAGGACGGTGTGAATAAAGCTCCATCAGATCGCCGCGTGTAAGATAGTGATGAGTGGGAATAATACTTGTAATTGCGTTTCACACACTCCACCGGACACAATGCATCACAGCAGCTCCGAGCCAGTCATTAGCTCGGCTTTCTCTAATTTGGGTACGTGAAGAATTATTGTCGCTCAGAAAATGGGACTTGTGATGCTGATTTTAACCAGCTTTTACCTTTTCATTAATTAATTAGGCATCATTACTTGTCCATGTATTCAATTATTCATTCTTTTTTTTTTTTTATATCCCTTCTGGCTTTCTGCGGGAGAAGTGATAAAAGCTGTGTGAGGGCGACCAAATGGTGTTAATGTGTGAAACAAATTAGCATCCAAACACCTTAACGACACCCACACAACCGCTTCCTGCTCTGAACACCAATGTATGTGCCGCATACTGTACGCTACGTTCTGTAGTAGCATGCAGGATGCAGATGTGAGGAAATGAGCTGGTTTCTGGGTTTGGAAAGCAGACGACAACAACAGCACGGCTAATGTGCAGCATCCACTTGTGCTTTAAAAATCCCAAAGAAGGCGATGGATCCCCCAAAGACGAGGATCTGATCGTTAAAAGGGGCAGGATTCAGCCTCGTTTTGTAGCTTAGCTTCACTACTACAGTCTTATCTGGGTCTGCTGGTAGCATTTTTCCCGATTCCGAACCTCTATACCTTCAGTTAAATACGTCAAACATGATCCTGTCTACTGTTGCATTTCACTCATACAGCACCAATGATGAGATCTGCCTTCAAACATGCGATTAATTCAACAAAAAAATAAAATAACACTACAGTATACATGTTGGTAAAGTTGTTATGAAGCCCTACATGCTGGTGTTTCAGCAAGTTGTAAGGAGTTTTTTTTTGCAAATCAGTATCACAGACTGCAGATTAAAGCATAAAAAGCACTTTTGGTTTGATCCCTCACTGGCTTCCCACCCACAATGTCTGCGAATTGTGCTACTTCAAATGCACAACAAGACGTAAAGCCACAAAAAAAAACCTTCACACCTGATTGGATGAACTGGATTTAAACACAGTGCACTATGAAACTATAAGACATCAGTCCTAAACAACAAAAACAAAATCATTTGATGATTTATTTTCAACAAAATCAAGACGTACACATTATTTGAAGTGGCCACAGGTGTTACCAAGACTGAGGAAGCATGGCGGCTCTACATGCTGTAGATATTCTACTATTTACATTTTAATGGGTTCCTGCAGTTCAGCTAAGTTCTAGTCACATGACTGTCAGTCGAGTCACAAACGGCTTCATAGTGGCACCAACGGGTTCACAATTTTTAGTTTTTACAGGATCTGTTAAGAGAAAATTATCTATTTGAGGCAACTTTTAAAAAATAGTGAAATTTTAAGCTCACATTTGGTTAATGTTTGACTAAATGCCACCTCACACACGAGTGGGGCCGGCATGAAGTTCAAAACCCAACAATTCTCTCTGTTTTTAACGGTTTCTAGTTTTGATAAATGGTGTCATTTAGTCTGCTACCCGTTTACCTGTTGATGGATTTTTGGGGTTCAGAGGGTTAAATCCCATTTCAGCACAGACCTCAGTGGACAATTTATCTGTTTTTGTGAACCAATACATCAGTGTTTTATGAAAAAAGCTTGTCAGCGTCATGAAAGCAGAATAAATCAGATTACTGATAAAAATCAGTATCAGTTTGCGAGTCGTTCCTCCCGTGTTGTTATCCTCCTCGTTGGCTGGATCAGACCCGTCTATTTTTGGATTTTTCAGTTCCTGTTGAAATCCCACGGCCCTCCTGCTGATTTCTGTTTCTTACGATTCTGAAATCTCTTTCTGATACGCTGCTACACAGAGATGTACAGGCGCCATGGCAACAGAAAAAAAATTCTCAGTCATTTGCCTGCATTATGAAAGCCTGCCCTGAAACCGGCTCTGTGCCGGAGCACATTCAGGCAGAACCTGTCTGGCAGACTTCCCTGGCTCGGCTCGCGCAACCAAACAGCAGAGCAGAAAAATGCAGAATAGCCAGCGAGCTAACCTTGACCGCAGCTGCCACCGTGGGCGGCTGATGGAGGAGCGGGGGAGTGCGGGAGGAAAAGGTCGTGAACTGCCCCTCTGGTACTAAATGGATAATTCAACTCTATTCCACTAAAACACCTACCGGAGCCAGGAGGCAGTGGAGTTTGTACAATACCTTATGCCATCAACAACATAACAAGCTCCATCACCTCTTGGAATACAGCGGTGAATGGTGAGCAGCCCCACCTCCTCCTCCCCCCGCTTTCTTTTCTATTACTTATTTCTACCGTTCCTCGCCTGTAGCTCGATACAATCCATCATCTTCTGGCCGGGCCGAGCCTCCTCAGGTTCCCTGTGTGCGCTTAGTGCACCATATGGTTTCCCCCAGCAAAACATTTCTCCTCTCCGGATCCGACTCTCTCTCTCTCAGCGTCCCTGTTCTTTTGACCTCCCGTTATTAATAGACAAGATACAGAGCGAAGCCACTTAGGGAAATGCTCACGTTGTTAGCACACGTAGGAAAAAAAAAGAAAGCAAAGACGGAATGAGCAGAACGTTACACGTCCTTGCCTCCTACTGCGAGCGCTCTCACTTTGCGTACACTGAGCTCCGACCTTTTGCACTAACAACCCGACGCTTACAATTCTGCCGGGATGGCAGCTTTTTGGATTTGCATGCATTTGAAGTTGCTCGCGATGAGAACTAAAACCAAACAGTGAGAGTAATGTTCCGGGAGAGGAGCTCTTCATCCAGCCAGAGGAGGAGAGGAAGCAGCTCTTTGTGTTGATAGAAGCGTTCTCGCGGGAAACACGTTTGTTTGTGAACTTGTAGATGAGCGAATACGCAGCATGGGTGGAGCTGTTTTTTTTTATTTGAGCATTTTATTTGGAGTATTTGAACACGTGAGCGCTGGGCAACAGAAACAGAATTATTTTTGGAGCGACGTACGATTTGAAACTTCTTTTCTTTTCCCAAAACGGACGTTTGGAAGGAGACGATGCACAGCAGTGGGATCGGTTTGCAAACAGTAAAAGCAGCGAGTCTGTGCTGCTTTATTTGTCAGAAATCTCTGCATTTTCCTGACATTTGAGAAACTAAAACGTCTATTATGATTAACTAAATGAAAACCCAGTGATTTCCCCGAAGCCCAAAACCTGTCAGTGTGTTTGAAAGGCTTTTTTTGTTTGTTTTTTTTTTCTCCAAAACTCACCAAAATTGCAAAATTTATGAAAGCTGGAAACTGCAAAGACACAATAATACGATTTTGAAATCTCCAACAGTCCTTGAACTACTCGTATGTGCTTTGATGTGCAGGACACTTGAGAAACGCAACCAAATCTGAACCTAAAATCATAATATTTCATCGCTTTATTCTACGTGTCTCATTTAAAAATCCACTAAAAATGAACCATTTGCAGTAACCAGATTCTTTAAAAAATAAAAGTCTGTGCTTCCTTCAGGGACTGAACTGCAGGCAGTGTTTACACAGAGCAGACATGAGGCAGGTATGGAAACAAATTAATAAGTAAATTATCTGTGGCAGGTAGAACCATCATTTTTGTTTCCTGGTAAAAACGTTGTACGTGTTGATCCCAGTTTTTAAAAATTTTTTGTAAAATGAATACTGCTAGAAAATCCACCTTTGTTTAATGTTTTAAAGATTTATTGCAGTAAAATGTTGTCATAATGCACAGAAGACATTCCTGAGTTCTCTCTGCTTCTTCATCTGTTTCCACAGAGCTGCAGGACTTTGTATTGCAGTAAAAAATGAACCCACAGTGAGTAAAAATGTGAAACAAAAGTTGATCTTGGATTAGTTTAACAAGTGTCCGAAGGACATTAAGCATCACATTAGACTTTGTCATGGTGCCCCTTTACTATAACCCCCTGTTACGGCCCGGGGTGTTTGTGTTGTTCTGGTTATGTGGATTTGTGACCACTGTGTGAGGAGATGACCTGTGCTCGCTCCAGGACACCAGCTGCTGGTCATCTCAGCCAATTAGCCTGGAGCTAAAGACCTGCACCTGCCCTTGTTCTCCCGCCTCCGGTCATGTCTGATTGGACCACCACCACTCCTGGACCCCAGCAATCACCACACCTGGCTATAAAAGCAACCAGAAACCTCTCAGTGGGGGCTGGCTGGGATGTAGAGTGAACAGTCCATCCCGGTGCCTCTCGGTTTGTGTCTTTTGTGTTGTTTGTGTATAACTTCTGTTGGCAGCTGCTAACTCAGTGTGGGAGTTTCCAGAGAGTCTAAGTCAGGGGTCTCGAACTCCAGTCCTCAAGGGCCGCAATCCTGCATGTTTTAGATATTTCCTTCTTCCAACACACCTGATTCAAATGATCAGCTCATCATCAAGCTCTGCAGAAGCCTGATAACGATCCTGATCATTTGAATCAGGTGTGTTGGAAGAGGGAAACATCTAAAACTTGCAGGATTGCGGCCCTCGAGGACCGGAGTTCGAGACCCCTGGTCTAAGTGAAGCATCTGCCCAACTTGGTGAAGAAGTTACTAGTGTCTTGTGTGTTTTGAGTTTGTTTCAGTTTCTTTTCTTATGTGTGGACGTTGCTGTTAGATTTAAAGTTTGGCTAAAGTGTTTGTTAGCTAGCGTTCAACACTCTGTTAGCCTTCGTTTGGTTCTTTTGATTTCTAGCCACATCCACCATCTTCCTTTGTATCGTCACAGTTCTGTTAGTGAGCAATAAATTGTGTTACCTGAACCATTTCCATCTGTTTTTTTCGTTACATCCAGTTGACCCTAGAGGCTGGATGGTAACACCCCCATAATGCTCTGTGTTTGCCAACATGGAACTTCCCACCTCCTCTGGAAGCTACACTCACAAACAGAAAGACAACAGCTAATACCTGAAGTGCGTATTATCGAGGAACATCTTATTGAGACTCCGCATCGGCAGAAACTAAATATTAAACGAGGGCAGAAGAACTTCCTTAGTAGTGATGCACTACAGAGGATTATCACAGCCCACCCCCCGTCGACTTCACAGGGTTTTCTTTTTTTTTACGAGTTTCGGCTCACAGTTTAGCTCTCCGACTCTCGCTGCTCTCGTCGGTGTTCTTTTCAGCAGCAGCAGCAGAAGTACGATTAACCCGCTGAGCGCTACCTGCTCAGACAGACACTTACAGAGTAGCTGGTGAACACTGTGGAGCATTTAGCAGCTAATGAGCCAAACGTCTCCCCGAGGAGCTGATACAGACCAGAAACAGAGCTTAAAAAAAACACAGGATAAATACGAGGAGTCACATTCATCAGGCAGAAACTTTAAATTTATAATGAAAACTTGTGAATCAAGTTTTCTGTTTTAACTTGAGGAGGAGTTAATGTCTTCATTGTGTTTCTGCCGCCTCCAGAAATTCCAAAACCCAAGTAAAGTTCAAGTAACAGAAAATAATGTCAAGATTAATGGAACTAATGACCCATAATAAGTAAAGTTGTGTAATTACTTTTTTAAATAATTAATTTTGAAGAAAAAGATTGTTGGAAAGGTGGATGATGTGACAGTTTATCTATTTATGATCTTAATTTGTCAAATGACCTGTTTCAGATAGAATACCAGAGCTGTCCAACTAGGAACGCTAATAATTATCCACTGATTGATTATTTACTAATTACCAAGGTTTAAAATATATTAGCTGTTACGGCAAAAGACTTGTCTGCAGAAGAATTCATCCTGGAGAAAATAACAGCAAGATTTTAAAAGATGGTCGACATTAATACAGACGATGCCACAAAATTAATCACCTCTTTTTCTTTGTTACGTCGATGTATTTGTGTTTTTTCTCCTGGAGTGCACTTCTTGTTTTTGCATACAAAGTGTGTTCATATAACACTAATTATGATTTGAGTTAATAGGTAGTGGGAGGGTTGTGGCCGTCTATCCCATAGCTAGCATAAAAAGTAATAATAGCTTTTAGAAAAGTTTTACTCAAGAGGGAAGCAACTGTAGCAAGTGCTTCTGGGTAGGCATGTCCTCCATGTTGTGTTGTGGTTTGGTCAATGAAAACGTAGTTAAAGTGCATGTTAGAAAATGTATTGTGGACTAACTGTAGTACCTGGTTGTGCCACCAGGTGGAGCCTCTGGCTATTTAATTACAATGGAAGACTGTAGTGACCCACTCGGATTATTACTATGGACAGTTCTGTGTTGGCAAGCAGAGGGCAGTGTGGGGGTTTAGCTAGCAAAGGGCACCATGACAGAGACTTATGTGGTGGTGAATGACTTCCAGACCATCTTCTAAAACAGCATTCCTGTTGTAGTGACATAACTGCGACTTTTATGTTGAGAAAGTCACATGTTCATAGTAAAAAAAACAGATATATCATTAAAGAAAAAATTAAATCCATCAGCTTATGGAATAATGTTGGCTGAGCTTGATGCACATCTCTGAAGAAAATTGGTAAAACAAAAAAAAATTACAAAATGTCCCACCTCTCCTGAATGTAAGATGATTCTAACTGGACCTATCATGGAGATGTTTGGTAAACATAGGACAGCGTGGTGGACAACGAACAGAAAGAAACGTTGTTGGGAATTTGTCGTATCAGAAACCATGAATGTAGATCATTGGTGCTGGTTGAAGCTAATTAATTGTGTCTCCAGTGTCGTGTCTGCATTCTTTTAAATTAATCGATTCAGTAAATGGTAAATGGTCTGCACTTATAGAGCGCTTTTCTACCTTTGCGGCACTCAAAGCACTTTACAATGTTTCTCATTAACCCATTCACACACACATTCACATACAGTGTCTTGCCCAAGGACACTTCGGCATATGGGGGGAACTGGGGATCAAACCGCCAACCTTGCCATCAGTGGACAACCCGCTCTACCACCTGAGCCACAACCACCCATTCAGAGATTCCTCCCGTGTTTAGTACATTGATATATTTGACTACTGATTCAGCTGGATGGACGGTATAGTCCATGTCAATGCTGTCACTGTTGTGTGGTATTAGTGGAGGTTGTGCATTTGGAAGCTGAACTAATGTCTACGTCAAGGCCCAGATTTTAATTTTATCGAGTTTTGTCTTGCAGTCGTTGTGTTTTCCTACCTTCTTTCTTTCCTAACTGTGCAGCCCTTCAGTTCAACTCTTGCAGCTTCTAAATGTGTTTTATAAATAAACTTGACATTGTCAGAGTTCTGCCTCGTTTATCCATAAATGCAACTTTCACTTTCTGAAACTACCACCGCTGCAGCAAACAGCAGTCTGGAATCGAGTCAATGTCTCGTTTGTCCCGAGTAAAGAAGCCGAGAGACTCTGTAACGTCGACACAGCTGTTCTTACCGGGAGGAAACTCAACAAGTGGCAGAGCAGCAGAGAATAAACCCAGAGAAAAGGAGATTTGTGACTTTGGCCTTGAGCGGAGGTGACAGCTTTTGTATTCATGCAGCCACAAATAATCTCCCAAATCCACGAGTTGGGACTAAATCTGTGTGATTCAGATCATGAGTCTAACCCAGGAGTTCGTCATACGGGCGTCCGGCCCTTTGTTCCACCCTGACTTGTTGTTATCGGCGCTACATGCACACAGCGGTTGTGCTTTAATGTGCTCACGTCATTTCATCCTGTGTCACTGTATCACTGGAGAGACGAAGCCTTCGGAAAACATCTGAAAACACCCTCAGCGGATGTCATCCGTGGGCCTTTCTGAGCAGACATTGAGTATGCAGCTCGGAGCGCTTTCCTGAGGATGTGCGAGGATTAGTCACACTAGTATTTATCTGTAATTGTTGTGTGTTGTTTTATCCCGTTTTAATGGCGGGATTAATGTGCGCTCTGAATAAGCTTCATTTGTTTTCAGCGGCGACACGCGACCGTCTGAATGCGCTGCGCTGCCTCACGGCCTCGATAACCACTCAACATTTCAGACGCCGGCGTCATCAAAGGTGACGCGAGCCGCCGCCGCGGCGATAATCAATACCTCCAACACAACCTAAACGCCGCTGATTCTCCGAACTGAGCGCGCAGCATCTAAAGAGAAACAAAAAAAAGTGAAAGCAGAGTGCAAAAAACGCAGCCAGACGGCGGAACTGCCAAAACATTAATTTAGGAAAATCATTAAGCCACCTTCAAAGACCTTATCGAGGCAACTCGTCTCCCCGCCGCCTCAGAGGGGTAAATATATCCTGTCAGCAGCGAAACAGTTCTGTTAAGACGCTCACTTTTGTTGTAAAGTCAAATGAAGGATAAAGAAACAATCCGTCTCATGTAGCTCATTAGAGGAGAGATGAGCCGGGTTTCTCTCTGCAGAGTTGGACCCATCAGCTGTCAAACACCTGCTTTCCATGTCTGGCAGACAGAAAGGCTCACAGAGCTCCGTGCAAACAGTCGCCGCGACTGTAAAACATCCAAAACAACAACATCAAGAGGAGCGCGCCGCATCATTACGACTCAACGCCTCTGCGGAGACTCAAAGCGCCTTAAAAACAGACACAAACACCTGATGAAGGCTTTCGTACAGTAAACGGGCTGAAAGGGAAGCAGCGACGCGCCGCCGTTCCTCCGCTCTCCGACTCCAATCTGCTCTCGCTGGAATAAAAAGCTCCTTCAGACCTGAGAGGAAGTCCGCGAGGTGTTCATGGAGTCTACTTGATCCAGAGATGAATTGTCCGTCACGTCGGCCCCGGAGGAGCTTTAGGAGGCTTTTCCACCGACCGCATTGATCATCTGGTGTCAGACGAGCTGAGATAAAAGATTCGCACTCGGAGCTTCTCCGTCCTGCAATTAGTTCACTGATTCCTGGTGACCTTTGTCAGCTCATTATACATTCATGTTTAATTCCTGGATAATGACTGCCTTCATCATGCAGGAAAAACTACATAAAAATAAATAAGTAGTGGACATTTCCATTCAAATAATAATATTAATTTAAAAAAAGATTTATTCAGATTGGTTTTCCAGTCTGTGTGTTTTTTTTTTATTCCGTACAAACGAGCAGCGACTTTGTCATTTCTCTCATGGCGGGCGGCTAATCGGTTCTCATTCTGCAGCGGGACGACGAGAACAAAACAGAAGAACAAGGAGTCCTGCAACAGATGGTCACACAGTCCTGAGACGAGCAACGTATCCGCCGTCTCTTTATTCTGTCGTCTGCTTTCATTAAACCCAACGACGCCGAGCGGTCGCACCGAACCGGTCGCCAGGTCTCCGAATTTAGCCACGAGTGGGCACCAGGTGGCCGATTATGAACACGGATTTATAATATTCCCCACAAGGAAAACAAACTATGATCTTAATCTAGCTCAGAGCAAAATATTTTATTGTTGTAGATGCAGGTTTCTTATTCAAGACAAATTATGTAAAGAATAAAGAATCTAATGAAGATTTTCATGTCGATGTGGAGCCTGAATTCTGTAATCTCACATTTATGTTACGAAGTGGAACAGTTTCATTCTTACAGGAGCGTTCGATGGTTTTGGGAGTAAATAAACACCAAACATTAAAAAGCACCATTCAAACCGACTCTGTTTTAGGATTACATCAACATGTAAACTTTAAAATCAGCAGCTCTAACACCTCCCTGACCTTCTTACTATCTGCACACGGAGCTTGCTGCCATTTGAATTGATCGATCAGTCGGCGGTGTTGTTTTTTTTATTTTTTATTGATCCGTCGTCTAAAACCTGCACCGGAGCAGGTTAGGAGTTCAGCATAAGATGCTCCTGCTGGGACGTGAACCGTCGAGTTAAACCTGAAATAAACCTCAAATCCGTCTAGATTACACCGAGAGACACTGTTTACAGCCGGCCTCTCTCAAACCAAATCCTCTCCACTCCATCACTGCCAGCCGCCGTCACACCCACAGCTGGATGAAACACAAGGTGGAGCTTTAGGATGAACTTCCATCGCTCCATTACAATTAAACTTCCTCTCAAACTTCTTTTTCTTGTAAAAAAAAAAAAACTGTTTTAATCCGATAAGCTGCTTGGTTTTTGCAGCCGGCCTCATAAATGTGCAACAAACAAATGACCACATCTGCTGTGTTCTAAACTATATTACATCCTAAATTCTGGGACATTTTTAGGCATCAGTGTGAGTTAATGTTTGAGTGGCTTAAAAAAGTAAATGCACAAGAAGTCACACAAAATTTACATGTGTACAGAGCGTCTTGAATGCCCAACACATGTCACAAGTTGTAAGTCAGGTTGGAGGTTTTTAGGACGGACTTTCCCCGACTTCATACGACGGATCGTCCAGAATGAAGACACGAAAGTGGGTGAAGGTCAATCAACACACAGGACTGAAAACAGAACAAAACACTTCAGCGTCTCCCCGCCACAACCTCCGCTTCCATGACGTCTTTCAGGATTCTGCTTTCAAACCCAATTAATAACTTCAGCTGCAAAACATCATCACGATTTTTGCTTCTCATATTTGAATGAATATAACTGAGTGTGATATTGATTATTAAAGTCAGCCCGTTGAGGTCAAATCAGTTGGTTTCATTTTGGGTAAATCTGACATTATAACGCCATATTTGAGCTTTTTTTTCAGACTAATTTTTGAGCTGCTGCAGTAACTGAGTGGAGACTAGAAGCTTCTCCGTGCACAGCCGACTAGCTAGCATCTGCTTTAGCCTGCACGTGAGGCGTTTAGGGAACGTCGGTAAACTGTAGTGCATCGTTGTTGAAGAAGTGAAACATTTTGAGAACAGTTTTATTCATATTTAACCTCTAGAAGATGCTTTGAATTCAGGTGAAGATTATTTACGGTCTTACTTTGATGCAGATTCATACATTAGCAGGAATGTAGCACAACATGCTACATTCATGATTATCGTAAAGGCTGCAGCACAACGACGCCTCGATACGTTGAGACTAGTTTGACAATCAATTAATTGGTTTTGCTCATTTTAAAAGGGACAAAAAAAGTCTAAATCTTTGTCTTAAATCTGGTATTTTCTGGTTTCTTTCCTTCTTGACGACAGCAAACCGGAAATCTTTGAGTTGTGGACAAAATAAGACATTTAAAGACGTCATCTTGGGTTTTGGGAATCTTTTTCGGGGAAGGATTTTCTGACAACTGATTATTATTCAAGAAAATAATCAACAGATTAATCAACGATGAAAACCGTCCTTAGCTGCAGCTCTAATTACATCTCGGCAGCCCGAGTGTCGAGTGAAATTTCAACTTCTTCCAGCGCCTGAGTTTCAAATGAATCCTTTTTCCGTTTTAACAGCTCGTTTTCCAGGTACCGGCATTTCCGCCGCCACTCCGTCTTCAAACGTTAAATATTCATATTTTATCCCAGCGCCGGAGTAACTGGTCCCTGAGGAACGGCTGCTTTCATGGGAGAGAAAAACAAAGCATTTTTACTTAAAATGTGAAAAACCCCATTAAATAACCCATTCAGATTGATAACTGTTCTGATTTGTCCCATAAGTCTCCCATAAAGTACAAATGAGCAGAGCCTTTGTGATAAATGACCGACATCCTCCCACCAGCTGCAGAATAACTGAATCCGCTCCACTCTTTATGAGCAACACCAGGAAAAAGAAGAGGGAGGAAAAAAAAAAAACCCAGTGAAAATCCAACGTTTTCCGACAGAGAGAAAATGTAGAAAGTCCCATTACTCTGTATTACACCTTACTTCTGGCTAAATCCAGGCCTTAAATCACACACGGCTCCGCTTAAGAGGAAAGCTCATTTTGTCAGAAAAGTAAATGATCTTCTCGCCTCCCTGGTTTCCTCTTGTTTCACCAAGCAAGAGACTCACTCTTAATCTCTTCATGAAATGAGACTATAAACAATGAGAAATTCACCAGACATCTCCTATTCCGTTTTCCCTGGAAAAGGTTGGAGTTGGCCTTGGGCGAAGCTGTTAGTGCTTCATGCTCCAGCAAACTGGCAACTACTTCTGCTGGGGAACCTTGGCGCCGGAGCGAGGGAGGTTGTGTATCTTGCCGGGTGATGTGGGTTGTGTGTTTTTTTTCCTCTCCTTTTTTTCCTTCTTTTGTTTTGAGACTCAATCCTTAGTTTTGTTGCGTCGTGGAAAAAAAAAGGGAATGCGGTTGTTTTAGCGACTCGTCTGATTTCGTCGAGGAGTCGAGACGTAAACTGTTGTGTATTCCCGTCATGTAGTTTACAAAAAAAAAAATCCATAAGCGCCTCGGGGAGCATTATTGACTCTTCTCTTTGGACTCAAAAGAGCAGATATTTTTTAAAATCAGCCTCTTTAGAGATTAAATGTACCCGTGTTAACCTTGTCCGACTGACTGTGATAAGAATGTCGCTTCGGCCGATGTCATTTTTGAAAATCGATACGAGGTGCGACCTTCCCGGAGCCCCGCTTCGTCCTCCCGCAGACCATCTCTCTCCTCATTAACCTTCACGCTCCGTCTTTTTTTGGGGGTACATTTGCCTCTTTTTTATGTGACTGCAGCCATTTTTTGCTTGACCAGATTCCTCCCATCACTCCTTGTTCCCGCCTCTGTCCTCTGATAAAAGACTTCTATCGCGCCGGTTGCAGAGTCCTCCTGTTCTCCTCTGCAAACCACCAGAGGGTATCCTCTATCTCTGCACTGTCCCAGCACATTAAATCAAATATATGTCCTCTTTGAGAATCCTCTGCCATGTGCCCCCCACCACCAGTGCCATTTCTCTTTTTTTTCAAAGAGAGAATCTCATGAAAAATTCACTCGAACGTCACATGGCGTGATTTTTTCTTTTTTTTTTTTCTCCGACCAAAACAACTCGGCCGAACCACCAAAGAATTTCAATTTCGGTTGAAAATTTCAAACTCGAGAGTCACTGTTTTTCACAGAGGCTTTAAATATAACATCAATAGACAGGTGAGGCTGCTCCCACATATAAAACAACCTCGCAGAGGAGCAGCGTATTACATCTGGAGCTGCATCGTCTGGTGTCGTCGCCCTCTAGAGGCTGCAGTAAGTGAGAGGAGGTCGGGGTGGATGGACGGGTCAAGACGGGGAGAACGTTGTCAAATCAAGCTACTAGTGTTTTTATAGCACAGTTAAAACAACAGACACTGAGCAGAAGTGTTTTCCCTTTAGCTTTACACCAAACCAGTACATAACCGCAACCACGTCTTTATTATTGTCCCAGCAAATTTCAAAATAAAGCTCTCCAGGCTACTCGACTGAGCTCTGCACAAAAAACCCAACAGGTACAAAACAAAAAGTCCAATGCCATTTATTTACATGAAATTTGTTCCATTTCTTCTATAAACGTACCAGATTACAGCAGCGTCCTGTCGTTTTCACCCTCTGTAAAGTCCTTGAATGCACTGAACGCAGCTCACGTAATATCTTATGAAGCGAATCCCGGTGTAGATTAGTCATGAAGCCGTGTGGTCGGTTTTCAGCCTCATACGGAAGCAGAAATTGTTAAACAGTTCCTCACACAAATTAGCACTTCATCCCGCAGCACTGGAAGTCATTTAGAGAAATCATTCCGTCTAATTAATGGAAAGTCTGTCCAAGATTTAGTCTCTTCTCACCGCTTTAGTAAGAAAATATGTTGGATAAAAGCTCAATTTTAAGTCTGTCTGTTGCTGTTAGAAGAAACGAAGTCTTGAACTCAAGCACTGAACTTAAGGTTACATGTACTTTATTTTCATTTTCAGCAAATGTGCTTTTCTTATTCCACTACGGTTATTTGACAACTTTCCAGATTTGCTTTAATCCTCCGAAATATAATCAGCAAATAAATTATGATGCAATATTATAGAGTCAGATGAAACAAAGAGGAGCAGATATGAAGTAATTAAATCAGCTGCAATTAAAAACACATGAATGCATCAAAAACTACAATCCAAAAATAGAAACTATTCTCTGTTTACTTTTGGTACTCTGATGCTGATACACTTCCATCTTTTTTTTTTATGATTATCATTTAAATGCATGACTTGTGCAGAGGGTTGACTGATTATTCTGCACCTTGTGAAAAATGTCTGCAGGAAACTCACCGATCTCAGCATCCAAACAGCGAGACCAGATGAAAAACTCAAATCAGAGAGTAATTAATCTCACTCTGGTGTATTTTGACATCCTTTATTCATATACTTGCTACAAGAGTAATCTCACATGCTGCAATTAATTTTCTCTTGCGAGAAACGCGGCGTCTTTAGCAGAGAGCAGCTCGGCGGCGGCGGCGGCGGCGGCAGAGTTTGGGTCTAATGAAGCAAAAACTACACAACTATCCATTTGTGTTCCATTTTAATGAAATGACTAAACATTGCCTCGGGCCTGGATGTCAGCGGCGCAGTAAAGAATGCATTACACTGACAAAAAAGCTTTTGTGTCTCTACTCATCACACCCCATGTAGCCACAGTATGTCGCTGAATTAAAGCTTTTTTTTTTTTTTTCAGAATCCAACGTGATGAAATTGTTCTCAATATCCTGCCCCGAGGTCGAACGGGAGAAACGTTTGGGAAGCCCTTTGTTCTCCGTTATTGTCTTGGAAAACAAGCTTGATGAGCGTCGAGCTGAAATACGGTGCAACACCTTCACAGGGAGCTCGGCAACGTGGTGGAAACGCACCTGCCTCGCATTCTGCAGCGTCAAAAATAAAAAAAACGCCGTTTCACCGTTCACCAAACGCACGGTGAACTTCTCACTTCTCGCTCCGTCTCCGATTGAGTCGACGCCACATCACAGCAACACGCTTTTGTCATCTCCAGTGTCGTCCTGATCCTCAGCAGGCCTTCCCGCCTTCCTCTCCTTCTACCACCTTTTGTTTTCCTTCCCCTCCTCTGTGGAGCTTCCTGGGCGCCCAGACAGCGGCTGCCGCTTCGCATCCTAATGACAACAGAAGCAGAACCAAAACGAGGTCCTTTCCAACTCCCTCTTTTATTCCGCTAAGTTCCTCACAGTTTCCTCCGCCAAACCGTTACACAATCCCTCGCCGCCACGAGTCGGGTCGTCCCTCCACACCAGCCTCGACTCTGACGATGATTCTGTCTCATGTTTCACCAGGCGACGACTATTATTCACACGCTTTCACTCGGAGTAAAAAAGATTCTCCCCTGCAGCACTTTGCAGAAGTTTTTCAACCGACTTGACTGTAATGGGGTTAAATAATGTAGAGGAAGAGCCGGTGCACACTCATGCAACAGCCTCACGATGAGAACATGCTGCTGTTTCTGCTGCTGGAGTTTTTCTCGCAGCTCCGAGGGAACAGATGCTGGAGAGTGTTGACAAATTATTCTGCATTTACATTAATTACTTTTACTATTTCTGTTTGTTTTTAAGTTGTTTTTTTGTTGCTGAAAACAGCTGCTGCAGCTTCAAAAGAGGCCGAATCGAACGCTGTACGTCGCACGTCAGAGCTAAAGGAGGATAGAAAGTCCGTCAGTAACTCCCCACGCATGACGCACGGACGTCCTGCTGTGAAAATGTTCATTTAGCTTTAAATCGCAGCGATTGAACCACATGTGCCGCCAACAGTTATTCTGCTTTTGTGCATGTTGTGAAAAAAATATCTGCGAGAAATTCACTGATCTGAGCGTCCAAACAGCAGAAACAAACAGAAAAACTCACATCGGTGGGTGATTAATGTCACTCTGGTGTATTTTAACGTCCTTTATTCACATGCTTGTGCAACATCTATTTTTATTTATATGCTAGAATCTGTGCGATATCGTTTTTCTTCTATTAACGAACAAATCTGTGCCATATTAATACGTCTCTATCAGTATTTCTGCAACACAACTGATAGAATTCAGAGAAACTTGGACAATCACAACGACGACTTGTGTTTATTTATTTTTCCAGTGATGATCTCTCAGATTTGCACGACCCCCCTTTGCTGTTGTAACAAAGCGAATTTCCCCACCGTGGGATTAATAAATGCTTATTTTATCTTATCTTACTTGCTACAGGAGCGATCTCACGCGCTGCAGTTAATTTTATTTATGCTGATGTTTAACGAGTCTAAATAATGTCTGTTTAGGTGGAAGAGATAAAAAATATTAACCAGTGAATCAACAGCAAAAAGAAAAGATGCAAACAGCCGTGAAGAACAAAACTCCAGACACGCTCCCTCCCTGGATCGTAACGCTGGTCTGCACCCATTTTGGTGTCAAAGTTTTTTGAGTTGATTTTGGACAATTGCAATGAATCCAAATATTACATTGGTTTTGCTCAATGAGGTCAAAAGTTTGATTTGATGAAACATGCAGTTTACTCGTATTTACCTTTACAAATGTTTACGCTCATCAACTTGTGGATCATTTAGCTCATGAACAGGATTAGAAAATGACATTTTTTTCCCTTAAAATCCGATTTCATGTGAGAAGTACTAAAATAAATCAGTCGCTGATGTCAAACAATGGAATCGATTTAGCGGCAAAATTGATTCTTTTAAAATCGAGTTGGCATAAAAACCTGACCTGATACAGAAAAGCAGACGTCATGTTTGGATCCAGCGTTGCAAAAATGTCCTAAATCAGTTTTTAAAAAATCCTAAACACCTTCAAAACTATTTTTTTGTAAACCCAGTGATAGTCAGCCAATCGTATCTGTGGATAACGGTTCCTGAGCAGGTCTCCTGAGGCGAGCTAGTCTGGGCTTCTCGTCACCTCCACCTCTGGAGGCTGCAGCCGGCGGGGATCGGTGGTTTCGTGGTTTGTCGTGGTTTCACCTCCACCGACACGACCCACACCCAGAGGCCTGACGTTGGGGTGAACATGGAGGCCGGTGTGGGGTCTCCATCCGGTGATCCATCACGGTGAGATCATTCCTCTGACTTCGGCGTCTTTATTGTATTACTTTAAGATCTCGGCCTCCTTCTTATTTATGACATTTTTCTACTGTTTTCTAAAGAATTGTCCTTTTTAATCGTCTTACTGTCATTGCACAGCCTTTAGTGAGGATCAGCTGTATGAGAATGTGATTAAAAACTCTTGATCTTGATCTATTTATGCCTACGTTTACTCACGTGTGTTTAATTGTCGCGTTAACATCAAAACGTTTACCTTTAACACCTAAATAAACAGGCTAATGTGGTTAAAGTCAAACTAAAAAACATTAAACATGAAAAAATGATCAATAATTATCAACTAAAATATATCCACCATCTCCAGCCACATTCACATTAAACTACACGTGGACCTCTGGTAGTTTCTAATAACTGCACAAGTCAACTTTGATCTTAATCCCGTGCAGAAGTAAAAAAAAAATTACCTGCCACGTTTTCTCGAACACAGAAGCAAAAGGTTGTGATCTTTTGATAGCGTCGCTCCCACGCAAATTACCGTCTCACTGAGTTTTTCTCATCATCTTTCTGCCTTTTTTCTGCTCCAGAGCTGCAGAGGCGGCAGCAGCGACTATAATTGAAATTCTGCTGCTTTTTGGGTGGAAATTCAGGAGATTTAATTTGCTGCACGACACGGAGACACGTTCAAGCGAAAGAGCGAATCCACGAGAAGAGCTTTCTCTGTTATCGTCTAGCAGCCTGTTAGCATCACAACCGTCAGTATATTCCAATAAAACAGATTTTGCTTCGCTCGTGTGACACAGATGTGAGGGGTAATGCTAACCTCGTATGATTAGCTTAGCATGTTAGCATGAGATACGATAGCGATCCCTCACAGGGGAAATCTACAAGCGTGCTAGCATTTAGCAGTTAGCACCAAAATCAGCTGCAGCTTCTGGATAAATTAAAAAGACAGGAGAAAATAAGTTAAGTTTGCGATGAATTCCTGATCCGACTAGCACACTTAGCGACTTACTCCAACACCGAATAATCGTAACGCGAAATCTACAAGCGTGCTAGCATTTAACAGTTAGCACCAAAAACAGCTGTAGTGTCTGGATAAATTAAAAAGACACAAGAAAATAAGTTTGCGATGAATTCCTGATCCAACTAGCACACTTAGCGACTTACTCCAACACCGAATAATCGTAACG
>NW_007577872.1:787273-797474 GCF_000690725.1 Stegastes partitus | reverse complement strand
TCTCCAAACTGCTTGTTGACAGCGCCGTCGGCCCGAGCAGAGGCCCAGTCGCGATGACATTAGAGCTGTGTGTTCGCCGACTCCCGGTGGACGTGTGCAATCTAATTACGTTCAGCTCTGCACTCGCAAAAAAACATCGCCGGGACATTTCTCCCGCTGTCACATTACTGCGCTTTCTGGGATTTCGTGTCTTCCCGGAGAAAAAAAACCACAGATGGCACATTGGAACTGATGTGTTTCGAGACTAAATGGGCCATGAACATTTCTGCCCTGACCTCTTGCGAGAGTGCACGGGGCCCAAAAAGAGAAAAATTCGTGTCACCTTTGCAGAGCTGCTTCCTCACTCCTCCTCCCCGCTGCCGCTTCTTTCTGTCGAGGATTCAATTTGAGAACTTCGCCTCGGCTCTCGTCGATGAAACTTTCCGTGCCAGTCAATAAGCCGCGTGCCAGCGTGACACCGAGTCCTAATAGTCGCGGTAATTTGCTGTTGCATATTGTGTCTCGGCGGGGGAGACTTCAGAAATGGACATATGGACAGCGGCGGCGGCGCTGTGAAAGTCATCGCAATTAGACGGTTTTCCTGACGGAGGCCATCAGCGGCTCGTCACCGCCGCCGTCTCAGCGGGACAAAACCCACAACAAAAGACGCCGGATGAGGCGTTAACGGCACCTGTCATTTCCGCGACGACGACATCGGCGGCTTAATGCTAATCGCGGCGGCTAAGTGTTCGGAGACACACTGGGAGCGCATTTACGCGGCCCGGCTCGTTTCTGAATTGTTAACATATTCTGTCTTGCAGGAACAAAAGAGGGCAGAGACGTTGCACGAAAACACACACACAGAGAACTCGGTTTTCTGACAAACAACATTAACGTACAAGTAATTTGCAACAGAAAATGTGTTTTTAAAGGGAGAAAATTACACGTTTTGTCATCATTATTGTTAAGATGGAGTCGCAGCGTCTCAGATCGGCCTGATTCCATGTTTAGGCAACTCCAGCACATATTTCTCCTAAAACTTAAAGCAGCAGTAGCTTATTTTTATGCAGCTGTAGCAGCTACTAAGATTTAAGAGTAAGAATTAGTCGACCAGTGTGTTTATTTCAGGGCCAATATCGATACCGAACCAAGATACGACAGATTTGTAGGAAAGATGAAAATCGTCGTGTTTAAATTCAAAATGAACACAAACTCCCAACACAAACCTTTGCTGTATTTGTTTATATTTTACAAGTTTAATTAAAAACTAGCTGTTCAATATTTATCCTTAGATGCTGATTGGCTGTTGCTTTTATTACCAGTTAAACAGTGATGCTGCAATTTTGAATTTTGTACATCGGTTAAGTAACAACAGCAACACAGATAACATGAAAACCAGCAAGTATTGCATCTGACAATCAGCCTTTTGCTAATGTGTCAGTAAATAGTTTTCTATTTAAACACCCTGCAGACATTGAACTCTCCTTCAAGCTCCGTTTTGGTCTCCACCAGCTACTAAAGATATTATTTGGCACAACTATTCACTCGTTTTTTGTTCCCTATTGTTTCCACTGGACACAAATTTATCAGGTTTAGATGATAATAAGTGAACTAAAACAGCTAAAGTACAGGACTTTAAATCAAATCTTTGACCCTAAAATGCTGATTTGAGTCTTTATCTGTGACGAAGCTGCTTTTCTATCCGTCACTGAACAAAGCTTGACGTATTGATCTCTTGGTGCTTTTGATAAAACCGATCCGATTTCCCCACAAAGGGTTTCAGATCCATGAACTTAGAAACCTTCAGTCCAGCCGTGATGTGACGCTAAAAAAGAATAACAACCTGAACTGATCCTCCGACTTGGAAAGGAAACGCAGGTGATGCTTCTAAACTTTGACTTTTAGTTTGTTCCCCGAAACAGCAGCCTGGACAGTAAACCGAGATCAGATCTTCTGTGAGGTGAACAACATGTAAATTAATTTCTTGTTTGCAGAAAAGCACTTTGAACATGTAGACAGACGTCCAACTTCCCATTTCTGCTACTTCAACCTCCTCCCAGCGAGGATGCATCGAATCAAACCGACAAAGTTACAGCATTGAAACCACTCGATGAAAGACGTCTGTGCAGGATACACCTCTGTTTTGTCCCTCTAGAAGCCTCTCTCTCCTTAAGGTGCATTTAATTCTGTGGAAGATCCTCCACGACAGTGAATGGGGAATGATTTCAAGAGCAAGCATCAGGTAGCATCATGAAAAGTACTTTTCGGGAGCAATGTCCTGCTAAAAAACCCAAAGCAGAGCCATGTTTCTAAAGGTTGAACCATGTCTGCAGGTTTATTCAGCCGCATTAACTTCTGTTGGGTCCAAGGATACAAGTCAAGGAAATCTGCACAAGAGATGCTGCACAACCTGCTTCAGTTTGACCTAAAAACAGCAGAATCTGAACTTAAAACTTTAAAAACGTTTCTACATTCTCACGTTTTTCTGCTTATTTCCAGATTTGCATGAAAATGTGACACATGTTCACCCCGCTGCATACTCATAGTCACAAAACGCTGATGTAAATATTGCAAATTAAAGTGTTGTTGTTGTGCTGCATGTTGCCCCGACGCTCATTCTGTCCTTATCAGTGAACGTCGTCACACGTGTTCGGCTTTGACAGCGTCCATGCGATCTTTCACACAGCGTCTGATCGTATTGTGGTCAGCTCGTGCAGCCGAGATAACAAACTCGGCGACAAGCGAGTCATTTCACGGCCGTCCTCCACACATCTCTCTAAGCGAGTCACTGATGTGTGCAGTCGATTCACTCTTTCATTTGCATAACAAGTCTTTCTGCACAAAGATCTCCGGCCGGGTCGCGTCGTCGTCGCGCCGAGTTTCTGAGGCCTCGCACAGATTTTTTACAAACCCGTCGATTCTCTCCGCACTCCGTCACGAGCACCTCCGAGTAATTAACTGAAATACAATAACTCATTACGCCGTTATTCTATCACCAGCGCGAGCATTTGAGTGACGCCGACGTGAAAAGGAGAACTTTGGTCTCAATTTCAAAGTATTTTTCTCCACATCTGAGTCATTAGGCTGCCGATAATTTTGGAGGAAACGCACACAAGCAGACGTGAATGGAAAAACGTTTTCTCCAATTAGTTCATCCGTCTTTTGTAACAAGAGCCTCGAGCCACAATCAGCTGACGTCGCGCAGACAAACGGTCCATTGTGCGCCCGTCGTCGGCTCCCGCTTTCATCTAAATTTAAACGGCTTTGAACAATAACCCAACAGATCTGAATGTCAAGCTGTTTTCTTTTCCTCTATCCCGCATCGGCTCACATCTGTCCGGAAGACGAAGCCTCACATCAGGCGCATCAGGTGAAAGATCAAACTCAGACAAACTCCACCCAAAACAAAGCAGAATGACAAAAACTAGACCTGTTTCCAACAAAAAGTACATGTATATACAACTAAACTGCACTCTAAGTCATATCTGTCAGGAACTTATCACAAATTCTTTCCTACTTCACATGTTTAGTGTTCCTCAGGATTCATCACCCAGAAAACTAGGATATTTCTTTAAACTGGTCAGAAAATGGTAGCGGGCGGAGCTCAGCCCAGGATGCAGCAACAGTGTCCCTGGAGAATAGTGACGGGCGGTGTAGTTGTGGTGCAATATTGGCATGCAGAAAGGCGTTGAAATAGACAATTTTCAGGACACTTTGATTACAATTGAGTAGAGGATCTCTAAAACTGGTTTATCAGCGAGTTAAGCGAACGTAAAAAGGGACAAGATATCTTGTTTTACGTCACCATGGATGTAGGACGGTATGTCAGCAGAGAATTGGATAAAATAACGGTTGCAATGTTACACAATCTGTGTTTATCTGTCAGTCGAGCTGGGATTTGGCTTGATTGTGTTGTTTCTAGCTCTGAAAACATGCTTTCATAGCTGCAAAATCAGGAGATAATGGTGACAAATGACAGAATATTGGTGTGAATCTGTAATAAAGGCCCCAAAAAAGGGCAGTTATCAAATTAAGGAAGGTGTAAAAGAAGTTGATTTCAACCCAAAAATCAGCATCCGTGTTCATGAACCAGCCTCAGTTTGCTGCATCTTGCACCTGAGTTTAACTTTGTTCACCCTTGAAGAAGCTCTGCACAACCATTTCTTACTGCACGATTCAAATCCCCAACTTTTTGGAGTGTGGCACGTTGTTATTTCTGGGAGCCAAAGTGATGCTGAAAACAGCGACACGAGGAGAAAGCTGCGAAATGCGCATCCAATGGCAAGATTACACCAAAACCACACAGCTCTGGTGCCAAAACCCGAGCCAAAAACCAAACCGAAAGCAGCGCTAAAGTGAAAACGGAACTTGCTGGAAAACAAATCAAATCTCCGTCTCCCAGTGGGGAAACTTCTCATTCCAGCCACGCTGCAGAAAATATGCTTCTATCAAAACTAAATAAAGACGCAGTTTAGCCGTATAGGGATGCCATTCTTTGGGTTACAGGGCTGCGGGGTCGCCCTAAAACAGCCTCCAAGTTTCTGCAGCAGAGAATGGCTTTTTGACTTCTAATTAAGCAGATAGAAACACAGCAGATGGATAACTTTGTCTAAAGCGCCTTAAAACACACAAAAAAAAAACCTGTTTATTTTTAGCATAAATGCTGCCAGTTGAAGTTTAAATTCACATCCCTACAAACCCAAAGCTGTTGCATCCATTACAGGCTACGCTTCCCTCCGGCTTCTTCTTCTTCTTCTTCTTTTTTCTTTTTTCTGTTTAAATGAAGTAAACTCTGACTGTAAGCCTGCAGAATCTGACTCCATCCCTACGTTCAACGACACATCGTTAGAAGCCAGTACAGGACTAAAGTTGATGCATCGACTCTGCATCCGCCGACAGAAGGAAAGTTTAAGACAGATGATTTCAGCTTTAGAGAAGTAAGAAGCTTCCACCACAGTTCACGACGAGGGCATGTGTCACCAAAATGAAGCATCGCCGGCAACATGGCACTGTATGCTAAATGAGCCGTGTAATAGCTGAGATGGCTAAAAGAGGGGCCTCCGAAACCACTACAGGAGTCTCTTTTCTCCCTCTAAATCTCCGTTTCCAGTCAGTCAGACTTCACAGATGCCGCTCCGGGTCTGAACCGGGAGCCGCCAGAAGATCGACCCGATATATATTTCTGGTATTTCCTGTAATTAGGAGATTTTCCCGAAAGGTTAGCGGCACTTCAGAAAGCTCGCAGATAACCATCGCCACCTGGAGAGTGATTTCATTTGGCTGATGAAATAATGATTTCCACCGCCTCAACAGCCTCTTACAGGAGCTCGTCGCAATTCAAACGGGCCGCGATTACAGACAACATCAGATTTGATTCTTTTCGTTCAAGTCGAAAATCACCTGCTTCTGTGGATCCCGAGCTGCTAGCTGCTGTCCACAGATTTGAGGGGGGAAAAAAACAAAAAAAAAAACTGAACCTCCGGCCAGCTCCTCTTTATCCCCTAAAAGCTTCCTAACAAGATCACGGATTGAGTCATCCACATTGTGAAAGAGGGATTCCTTATCTCAGAAACCAATTAGTGGCAGGAGCTTGAATGGGCTTCACCATGGGAACTTTGCACACGCAATACTTTTGACACAGCACGACAGTTTAAGCGCATCGCTCTCCGACGAGATCAAAGACGCGATGCTAGCGAGCTGGGGGTATTTTTAGTGTCTTAGAAGATAGACTGAATTATTAGTGAAACACAGCGAGAGGAGATGGAGAACCGACGCAGATAAACGATACGAGGAGGATTAAGGAAAATTTGGTGTTGCGCTTTCATGTCTTCATTAGATCTGCATGACAGTCTTAACCAGGCGACGATGGAAAAACGGAGTCACGTGGCCGCTTTGTCAGAGCACGTGAGCTCCAACGAAAGGAAAAACAGTCGCACTTTAATTTCATTTTAGCTCCAACTTTAAGCAGCGCAAAGTAAAACCAGAGCTCAGCAGATTCGCCCGCTTTCTTTTCAGATTACTTAAATTTCATTTCATCTAGAAAAAAATATCACAACTCAACTCGACTTAAACGTACAGCGAACGTCTCCACACGTTCTGAACGCTTTGAGCGAAAGATGTGAGCGATACCGGAGCGGAATTAAAGCAGCATGAAGTTGGAGATAAGGTGGAAAAAAAATTAGCTCAATCCTAAATCTTTAGCTCGCGCTCAGCTCAGCTCATGCGGTCAAAGCCCCTCGTCGTCGTTGCATTTAAATGCACTATGCATCCGAGAATTTTTCAAGGTGCAGAGAAGCTCACAGTCAAATAAAAATCCCTAAACATCCAAACTAGACGTCATGAGACTGTAGCCAAACGTTCTCTGCTGGTGTCGCTCCTTTTCAGGCAACGAGATGTTTGGCTTAACACGTTTAGAGTTGTGAAAGGGTTTGTTTGAACCTAAATCAGGATCTTTTCCCCAAATGCAACCAAAAGTTTTAAATTTAACCAAACAGCAAGTGAAAATGAGACTTAAACCAAAGTGAAACAACAGCGACGTGGCAGACAGACCTCCTGGGTGAGATCTACACCACCAACAACTTCTGGAAACACTCCTAAACATCTGTCAGGTGTTAATATCGAACACTAAAATACAAACAGTGCATATCTCTGGCTTCGACAAAACACCAGAACTGATGCTCTAAGAATGAGAGCAGGTAGCAATCATCAACTTTATCTCTACATTTTAGTTCTGACTAAACTACGTCCAACAAATTTTGCACAAGCATTCATGATCCTCAGACTATGAAGCCAATGGACTTCTTTGGTTTCCTCGTCTGCTACCATGAGGCAAAAGACATTACTGTCTTTTATTACAATTAGCAGCAAAGGAATCCAAAGTCAACTTTATCACCGTAGACGTAGACTGTAAGGGAGGGATGTGCAAACTCAGTGTTTAGAAGATGTGCATCTGCCTCCCTGAATAAAAGCATGAAAGGAACAAAACAACTTTAAACCAACCACTGCGAATGAGCAAACTTTAGCAGTGAGCATGTCTTGCAGAAGCAGCTATGCAACGAGATAGATGTAACTACGACCGACTGCACATGTTAGAACGGAGTCCTTCCAGACTCCAGTGGACTAAACATTAGTAGAACAACAGCAAAACTTCTGTGGCATCGGGGGTTCTGGTATAAAAGCAGCTATTAGTACATCCATCCATTATCTATACACCACTTAATCTGTAGGAGGAAGCCGGAGAACCCAGAGAGAACCAACACTGCACAGGGAAAACATACAAACCTTGCACAGAAAGATCCCGGGTGGCCTCACCAGCACACGAACCAGCGACCTTCTAGCTGCGAGGCGACGGTGCTAACCACCGAACCACCTTGCAGCCCCAACTATTAATCTCTAGAGCTAATTCCTCTGTTCACCACTACTGCACAGGTGGTTCGGTTTTAGATAAGTCACCCATTTAAACTACTTTAGGTCTTGAAGTTTTGCATATTTAAGGGCGTGGCGGGGCCGATGGCGTCCACGGGGGACCTCAGCTCCACTCACACCATCTCTTTGCTCATTTTTTGGATTTACTTTGAGTCAGGAGGCGTCTGACGCTGCCGACAAAAACTCAAGACATCCCACTGAGAAAACCTGTTGGTGACTTCACAGAGGTCCATCTTAAAATACTGTTGACAGGATATGAGGAGGTGGGATGTGCTTTTTTATAACTTCCAGTGGACACCCATTACTTTACCCACATTTTGCATGAAAAACATCAGTAACGGCGTCACAAACCAATCGACTGCACTCATTATTCTCGGCCCCCCCAAACGTGTTTCTTGCAGGAGTGTGACAGAAGACAAACTGAATTTTATCACATTAGATTCAGGCGTCCGTCCACCACGCAGTCATTTTCTGAGCTGGCACCGAGCTACAGGCCTGCATGTAAATCACCATCAGCGGCATCGTCCCAAATTGAATGAAACCCCAATGATGCCGTGATGACAATGTGGGGAAACAGAAATGGAGCGACTGTGAGGTCGTGTCCTGAAAATAACGAACATCCAGCATCACACGAGTGTGTTTCGGAAACGCGCCTGATTTTGGGTCTGATGGCAAAAGATAATACATTACAGGCAAATTAATAGGCATTTTCCAAGACAGATGAGACAATTCTAGCAAATGGGTAATGGCTCATTATATTGCGGGGTGATTATTCAGTGGAATTCAATTTAAGCGAATTCAGCCTGGAGAGTCATTACGCTCATAGTTAGTCCTCTGTGTGCAATTGTGCTGCCATGCATGATGAGAAAAATACCTTAATTCAATGAGGTGACCGCAGGGTCAAACAGGGTCACCGCAGACGGAAAAAACGTCCTCGGCAACGTGTTCACCCACAAGTGGGCAGAGAGGATTTGGGTAAAACGAAAAGCCAGCTTTTCATCCATTACACGCGCTAACTAGCTGCACGGCTAATAGCACGAGAAGCATCGGTTCAACCTTGAGGCTGGATTCGTGCAGACACTAATGACCGGCTGCAGGCAAACTTCAGCTCCGTGGAATCGGCACGTTTTTCACTGATGACCCCGAAGATACGTCTTTCACCTGAAGTCTAAATTGAGCCGGAAAGAAAGACGCGAGTTTGTGAAGGAGAGGTTGAATAAAGTCAAGATAATGATAAATATGTATAATCTGTCAAGCTGAGGGTCAATGTTTTCACCAAAACGCCTTGAACCGCCTTTTAATACTGGATGCAAAGCTGGTGGTAACAAAGAAAAGACCGTTTAGCTCCACGTAGAAAACCTGTCAGGAAGTTTATGACGAGAGTGTTACTTATAAAGCAGAAAACTTGTTTCTATTCTAAAAACAAATGCAAAATCCAGCACAGACGGCAGTGATTTGTTCTTTTATTCTCGTCCTTTGCTCACTTCCACTTTGGTAAAGTCTGATTAAAGAAGCTCAATGACAAACTTAATTAAACACTTAAAAAGGCATAAAAAAAGCACATCAGTCAACATCTTCACAAAGCCGTCGTCAACCTTGACAGACGTAATGGCTTCTGTTTTAATTGGTTTAAAACAACATTAGCTGCGACAATCAGGTTTATTTCTTTTTCCACTTAGTCCCCAGACTTTCCAAACCGAACATTTAAAACCGCGCTAGTCGGTGTCGTTTTATTCACAACTGGTCAAAGGACTGCTTGTGACGAAGCAACAGAAGATGATCAGAATTGGCTCTACGGAGCATTTTAGGCTCCTTCAGCTCATTGTTTTGGTCGACTGAGACGCAACTGTAGTGTTTTGGTTCAGTCGCAAGTTTTATCAGCTTCATTTACAGCAGCAACAGGCAGATAAGCTGCATTTGGCAAGGACTAAACTAGTGGTAAGTAAAGCTAGCAGGTAGCATTTAGCCAATAAAGTCTTTCCATCAAGAACTGGTGGAGCCAAAAAAAACCCAAAACAGCTAAACAGAGATTGACTCTCTAAAACCATTATAAGCTGCTGGCAGGTTGGAAAGACATGTCTTTGAAAAATCACAAATTACATCTTTTATCATCGAGAAACTATTAAAGATTATCAGTCTGTCAACTTCACTGAGCTAAACATGCAGTCCTGTTGGGGAAAATCAATCAAATTCATTTAAAAATTCACCAAAAATCAACAGTTCGGTCTGGCTAGATTCCGTCAAAATAGAAAAATTCTGTGCTTCAGGGAGCAACTGATGAACCAGGACTGGCTCGTCTGAGTCATGTGACACAAATTCAGAGTTTCCAGGTTGATCTGCAGGCAGTGTTTCCACAAAGCAGAGAGGAGACGACCAGAGAGACTGAAAATCAAACCGACCGGATCGATAAATAAATCGAATGTGGAAACTGAGGAATAAGTTGCACATGTTGATTCCAGGTCTTTTCTATTTTTGTAAAGTAGATAATCAGATAAATTTGTACCATTTATTACGGTAAAAATTGGTCGTACTGCACAAAAGACGTTTCTGAGTTCTGTCTCCTTCTTCATGGTTGTTCTGGAGCTCCAGGACTTTATACTGCAGTGAAAAATGAACCCACAGTGAGGAAAAATTACCAACGTCTGGGGTTCAAAGGGTTACACATACACTAGTGGTGATCAGAAACATGATTAAACATCTGCTAATGTTGTACCATATCTGTTGGTGCAACTTGTTGCTAAAAATCCTCTAAACCAATTCATTCTGCTTCATGTTTGACTCCTGGAAGTAAAAATTA
>NW_007577872.1:782275-786483 GCF_000690725.1 Stegastes partitus | reverse complement strand
AACTCTAGTGGAACGAAACTAATCCAACGCCACCGTTAAATGCGTCCATTCATCACCACCAGCGGCCGTGAAACGCACGACACCTTCTAATTGTGCAGCGAATATGCAGATTCCCTCCTCAGAGATTTAAACACCTGAAAATCAAGTTGAGCTAAGTGACAATTGGCAGAGCCGCTGGAGCGTAATACCCCGGATCGGGCCGAATTAAAAGGGGGGATTTTCCCGTGACGGCATCCTTCACATCAACGCCTTCATCTGTGTACAGTGTGAAGCGTGAAACCGAAGCCGTGTCCTCAGAACCGAGCTGCACTTTTTCCAGACTGAAGGACAGACGTTGCCAGCTTTGTCTCGCCTTCAAGCCAAGAATGCTAATTGGGCTATTTAAAGGCCGTCCATCCTTGGCCAAAAACAAAAAAACAACAGTCCGTCTTCATGCCGCCTCGTCGATCCTTTCATCATGTGTCTGCGAGCGACATACAGTACATTCATCACACGCAGCCCGCCGCACGGCTCCATTAATCCACCGCCGGTGTCACATTTATATTGAGCCTATTGTTTTATTTTTTTCCTGCCGATAACGCCGATCCGAGCGATTCCCCTTTGAGGTTTTATCCAGTTTCTCGATGATAAATCGACGCGCGCCTCAAAACGCGGGAAATACAATCAATCAATTGATCTCGGCCGCCGAGATTTATGAGTTTTGCGCGCAACGCGTCCACGCCTCCCCGGCGCCACGCCGCTAAAGACGGCGGTGACACGATGCGAGAGGAAACGCTCTCACCGCGGGATCCCTGGTACAATTAATGAAGTGATGACATTATATATTTATTTACAAGTCATTAGGATTCAGGGCCTCGAGGAGTCGCATCCGCCAAGGCTCTCTCGGAGGAGCGTTCACTCTGTTTGGTCTACATAACAAAGAGAAAAATTAAAAATCTGCCATAGAAAAGCCCCTCAAGCTCAAAGCACACAAAAGCCTTAAGTTTGCACTGTTGACGGAGGAGCTTTGAGCATGGAGGGGGAATTTTGTGACTGAATGTTTATAGATTTAATTAAATTACAAGACGAGACGAAGGGAGGGAGAAAAAAAAAAGGCCCAAAGGCAAAGCGCTATAGCGTTTAACAGAAGCCGGCGATGGCTTTGTTTGGAATGAACAATCAGCTGGAATTCCTTTTTGAGCTTTAATTCTGCTTTATATTCCACATAATGTGCTGACTTGTAGTGGTATCAGTGGGTTTATTAAGTAATGGCTGCGCCGAGAAACAATTCTCAACAGCGTGATCAGAGGAGAAGAAACGGCGAGCAGGAGAGGAACAACGAGGAGGAGGAAGACGTGGACAGTTTGTTAACCCTCTGAACTCCGAGCAGCAGCTTCTGGATGATTTCAGGGCATTTGTCCTCATCGTTGGCTCGTTTTATTTACTGTGATATAAAGTCCTGCACCTCTGTGGAAACAGAAAGACCATGAAGAGAAGACGAGAGAACTTATCTCATTAGTGCAGAATGAAACAGTTAGAGTGATGGAAATCATTAAAAAGAAGTTGAATTTGTAAATCTAAATCTAAAATGTGCTGCCTCTGTACGTCAGAAATATTTTACTATTTATATTTCTAACTTTTGTCCAAGCTCGTCTCCTCTCTGCTCTGTTTAAACACCACCTGCAGTTCATCTGAGAATCTCTTTTTGCCAAAGAGGGCAGGATCTGCTGCAACTGGTTGATTTTTGCTCAGCAGGATAAAGAGATTTTGATGAAATATCCAAACTTCAAGCTCAGATTTGCTCGATTCTCACCGATGATTAGTTCAGGCACAATCATAAAGCTGAAAATCTTTCTATTCTGTATTATTTTAACAGTTTCTGGCTGATAATTGGTGTCACTTTATTAGAAGATGCCTTTAAAACACTTTTAGAAACTGTAAAAACAGAATTAATCCTGAGATTTTCATGGCTGACTTGCAGTTCTGTGTAGAAAATTATACAAACCTAAGCTTCAAACTGCAATATTTCATCAGAAACACTTTCTTCTACACATCATACTTTTTAAAAATAAATTGAGTTTGCACCAGATCCTGAAAACAATTCTGAGCTGCTCGGTGCAACTGAAAAGCCGCAACGGACTCGGTTGTGACCGACGATCGTGACTAAAATCAAAAAGAGAGTTTTCGGGTTGAACTGCAGGCGGTGTTTCCTCAGAGCAGAGAGGAGACGACAAGACTGAGAGGGAAAATAAACCAAACTGGATCGATATAATAAAGGCAGCACGGCTCAGAAACAGTGAACAGAGGACGAAGTTGTTGGAGGATACATTCAGCTGATGGTGAAACATCTTCCTACAGCATCCACTTTTCACTTTGATTGTTTTTGTTCACTTAACGTCCAAAAAACTGCTTTTGCTTATTCCTTTTGTCCTGATTTCTGTCCTTCCAGACGTTCCTCTCTCCTCCTTCGTGGGTTGTTGTGTTTCCATCGAGGTGCAGGACTTTAAAATGATCCCACGGTGAGGAGAGATGAAACCTCCTGGGGTTCAGAGGGTTAATAACACGGTGGTAGGTGTTTGAACATACGCCTCCTTCTCCTCCTCCTCCATGCTGCTGCCCTCGTTTAACCCAGAGGCGCTGAACCGGAGTGGAAGGCTGCCGTCGCTACATTATGTCATCAATTAGTCTCATCAATTAATCTGGTGACATAACGAGCCCCGCCGCCGTTGCCGCTCTGACAGCTCGCTGCCGCCGCGTCCTTGCCGGTGCGCGTTTCCCCGTGACGAGAACCCAAAGTGTCGCCGGGGCGCTGATATTGCCGAGCGGAAGGTCGAGCCAGACGGAGGGGCTCGGCCGAGCGGCGACACTTTCCCGCGTCTTAAAGCGATCGCGGCCCAAAACGGTCGGAGCGCCGCTTTCAGAAACGCTGACCTTTGGTCGCTCGGTGCAAACGAGTTCTCTCGGAAACCGGAGAGCAGAGAGGTCGAGATGATGGAAACGGCGTGGAGAGACTACAGCCAGAGAAGGTCAAGAGTCCTGTTTTAAATTTTACATCCACACGGTTAGAGTTGATTTTAAAATTAAGAGAAACCTGTTCGTGGCAGCACCGTCCAGGATTAGCCGGACGAACACCATGCAGCCCCGTTGACGTGCAGATGATGGACACAGCAGAGGCAGACTGGAAAGACGACCAGAATCATAATCTGATGATGGAAAGCATTCAGGCTGAATCTCCTCCTGCTGGTAAACACGACATCACGTCTGCTTCATGTGTATCTACTGGTACAAGCAGGTTTCTACAGGATCTGGTGCACATTGTTTAGCTTTTGGTGATTTTTTAAAACCAAGTCACTTAAAATGAAGTGATTTGATGAAATATGACAACTTTAAAGGTGAGATTTGGTTGAATTTTCTAATCAAGCAGCATCACAAAGTTAAAAATCTGACTCATCTTTCTGTTTTTACAGTTTCTGGCTGATAATCGGTGTCATTTTGGTGACTTTTTTAGAAGACAGCGTGCATTTTAAACTCCCCGGGAACTAAAAACAGGAAACACAATCAGAATTTAATGATGAATCTCCTCCTGCTGGTAAACACGACATCACGTCTGTTTCATGATTATCTACTGATACAAACCGGTGTTTTTACAGGATCTGGTGCAAATTGTTTAATTTTGGTGATTTTTTAAAACCAAGTCACGTAAAATAAAGTGATTTGGATGAAACGTGACAACTTTAGAGGTGAGATTTGGTTGAATCCTCTCAGAGAGCAGCATCATAAGGTTGAAAATCTGACTCATCTTTCTGTTTTTACAGTTTCTGGCTGATAATTGGTGTCATTTTGGTGACTTTTTTAGAAGACAGCGTGCATTTTAAACCCCCCGGGAACTAAAAACAGGCAACACAATCAGAATTTAATGATGAATCTCCTCCTGATGGTAAACACGACATCACGTCTGCTTCATGTGTATCTACTGGTACGAACAGGTGTTTTTACAGGATCTGGTGCAATTTGTTTAGTTTTGGTTATTTTTTAAAATCAAGTCATGTAAAATAAAGTGATTTTGATGAAATATGACAACTTTAGAGGCGAGATTTGGTTGAATTCCCTCAGAGAGCAGCATCATAAGGTTGAAAATCTGACTCATCTTTCTGTTTTTACAGTTTCTGGCTGATAATTGTTGTGATTTCGGTGACTTTTTTAGACGACAGCGTGCATTTTAAACCCCC
>NW_007577872.1:781170-782257 GCF_000690725.1 Stegastes partitus | reverse complement strand
TGGAAAGACGACCAGAATCATAATCTGATGATGGAAACCATTCAGGCTGAATGTCCCCACTGCTGCTAAACACGACATCACGTCTGTTTCATTTGTATCTACTGGTACAAGCAGGTGTTTCTACAGGATCTGGTGCACATCGTTTAGTTTTGATGAAATATGACAACTTTAGAGGCGAGATTTGGTTGAATTTTCTAATCAAGCAGCATCATAAGGTTGAAAATCTGACTCATCTTTCTGTTTTTACAGTTTCTGGCTGATAATCGGTGTCATTTTGGTGACTCTTTTGCATTTTAAACCCCCCGGAAACTAAAAACAGGCAACAGAATCAGAATTTAATGATGAATCTCCTCCTGCTGATAAACTAAATCTGTCTGTTTCATGTGTATTTATTGGTACAAACAGGTGTTTTCACACGATCTGGTGCAAAATGTTTAATTTTGGTGATTTTTTAAAACCAAGTCATGTAAAATGAAGTGATTTGATGAAATATGACAACTGTAGAGGCGAGATTTGGTTGAATTTTCTAATCAAGCAGCATCATAAGGTTAAAAATCTGACTCATCTTTCTGTTTTTACAGTTTCTGGCTGATAATCGGTGTCATTCTGGTGACTTTTTTAGAAGACAGCGTGCATTTTAAACCCCCGGGAACTAAAAACAGGAAACACAATCAGAATTTAATGATGAATCTCCTCCTGCTAAACACTACATCACGTCTGTTTCATGAGTATCTGCTGCTACAAACTGGTGTTTTTACAGAATCTGGTGCAAATTGTTTAATTTTGGTGATTTTTTAAAACAAAGTCACTTAAAATAAAGTGATTTTGATGAAACATGACAACTTTAGAGGTGAGATTTGGTTGAATTCCCTCAGAGAGCAGCATCATAAGGTTGAAAATCTGACTCATCTTTGTGTTTTTACAGTTTCTGGCTGATAATTGTTGTGATTTCGGTGACTTTTTTAGAAGACAGCGTGCATTTTAAACCCCCTGGAAACTGTAAAAACAGGCAACAGAATCAGAATTTAATGAAAAGCGTTCAGGCTGCATCTCCTCCTGCTGGTAGACTCTAAATCCCGTCTGTTTC
>NW_007577872.1:758227-780856 GCF_000690725.1 Stegastes partitus | reverse complement strand
CTAAATCCCGTCTGTTTCATGGTACAAACGGCTGTTCTTACAGGATCCGGTGCACATTGTCTATTTTTGGTGATTTATTTTTGTAGAATAAAGCGGTTTTGATGAAATATCACAATCCTAAAGAGACATTTGGAAAATTTCCTCACAGAACAGCATCATAAAGATGAAAATCCGACCGTTCTTTTCTGTTTTTTAGAAGACGGCGTGCATTTTAAACCCCCTGGAAACTAAAAACAGGCAACAGAATCATAATTTGATGATAAAAAGCGTTGAGGCTGAATCTCCTCCTGCTGGTAAACACTGACTCCCGTCTGTTTGCTGTGTATTTACTGCCACAAACAGGTGTTTCTGCCCGTATGTGCCGGCGTGGCATCGCGGCAGCGTGTACAGTTGCTGTTTCGTGAAATGCAAACTGAAGTAAATTGCCCGGTTCCTCTGAAACCCAACGGGCCCGGCTGTATTTTCTAATATTAGTTCGACCCTTCACCCTGCCGCCCGGCTCCCAGAGGGCCACCGGCCAGGTGTTGCGGGGGGTTAGTGGGTCGGCTCGGCGCTGGGGGCCACCGAGTGGGAAACAAGGCAGAAATGGGTCAATGGTGAGAGACGGTGGCAAATTGGAAGTGACGCTGAACCTCCAGTGGAGCAGGAGGACGCGGGGAAACATGGATGCACTGTATAATTTATGGAGCATCTCGGAGTAGCCTTTCCAAAAATACACAACTCAGACATGAGCGTTCGTGCTGTGTACAAGCTCGGAGTTGCATTTTTATTCACTGGCGAGCTGAGGAATATCATTAGGTGAGTAATAACGGAGGAGTTCAAGAGTTCAGGGCTGTGAGGCCGCCGAGGTTCTGCTGCAGCCACAGAGGTCTGGTGGGAAACATTAAGTTTGACTGGAGCGGCTTCAAACCTGCACGTCAGAAGTTACCAACGTTGTTTAGGGTGAAAAACAAAAAAACCACAGAAAACCGAATGACATGTGTTTGTGCAGCTCCTCTCTTTCTGCAGGAAAGCATCAGACGCTGTTGCTTTTCTCAGTGCAATTCGGGTTTCTGTATCATGTCCAACATTTTATATTTTCATCTCTCAGGTGCAATGTTTAAGTTTCTCGTGCAATATTTTATGCGTGCGATGACATTTTATTATCGTGTGTTTTATGACTTATTACATCAGTATAATTACAAGTATTATCGTTTTTTTGTTGTTTTTTGTTCTATTCTAGTCATTTTTTTCTTGTTTTATTTCAGTATCATCCTCATATCTTGTTGCTTTTCTACTTTTTCGGCACTGCATGTCTTATATTATCTGATTTAGTCGAGGTTTTAACTTCTTTTATCTTATATACACCCTAAATGACTTCATTTTCAGATGCATTTCATTGGGTAGAGTTTGTTTTAAGATTATTTGATTTTAGCCTTTTATTAAGTAGCAAGAAGGAGATGCAGGGAGGGGACGGCGGTAGAAAATATATAACAAATGTGGGGATTGTGCAATCGTGTGGCGTGCAGTTTGCAAAATAAATAATCAACTTAACTGTGTCACGCTGCATAAAAGACATTTCTCTGTCCATTCATGGCTGCTTCCGTCGAGCTGCAGGACTTTATTTAGCTGTAAAAAATGAGCCGACAGGAAAGAAAAAATGCCCAGAAACTGCTAAAAGTTCGGAGGGAGCCAAACTCGTGATTAATATTGGATTAATTATGTAGCACGAGTTTGAACTGATCTTTAAGTGGATGTTGTTTAACTAATTTATCCTTTAAGCCCCTCAGTAGCGTCTCCACAAGCGTGAGGTCAAAACCAAACACAACGTCTCCATCACCAGGTCAGAGTAAGAGCTGAAAAACTCCTGCAAAAACCCGACATTTTCACCTTTTTTCTAGCAAAAACTGCAAATAGGAGACGAACTAACAGCCTGCTGGAGTTGAACTACAGCTCTCGGGTTTCTCTCTGCGGTTCTCTAAATTCTTCCAGGTCTTGAACTCGTGACGCGAAGCGCCTTGAGATGACACATGTTGTGAATTGGCGCCGTTTAAATAAAACTGAATGGAAGCGAATTTGAAATCATGGCGGCGCCGGGCCGGCCTCCTCCATGAATGCGCCGCGCTTGGCAACCTTCAATGGTGGCAGGTTGAATGTTAATAACAGATGCAGCCCGGTCCCACTAAAGAGACCTCATGGGCGGAAAAACGGCACCGATCCTCAAATTACAACACGAAAGCGACAGTAGGAACAGATTTCTGTGGAGGCTCCCACATTGTTCGTCTTTATTTGAGGGTGTTTAAGGTTTTCATGCTGCCGTCTTGTTGCACCTTTTACTTGAGCGATCCAAATGGTGTCGGACTCCGACGTGAAATTAGCACCAGCTGCTCTTTATCTCGATTTGCAGATCACACATACATACGTGTAGTTGCGTATTATTGGAAAATTTTAGTTAAAAATTTAGTTTGCGCTACATTTGGATGGAAACTTAACGTCTAGAGTCATGTTGCTGCCACTCTGCCATCTTACTCTTCTGAAACCAGATGAGCCGAATAAGGAATGGATCTGACTGAAAACTCAAAGAAGCTACATATACGTGGCTTTAAGACCCGTTTTCCTCTAAATGGAACCATCATTTACAAAACAAACATCACGCTGTATTGATGGAGACTTCAAACTAGTGATTGAGACTGAAAACTCATTTTACTGAGGCAACAAATCGAGTAAGAATTAGGCTCATATCCTCATAAATTTTGATGGAATCAGACTTCTTTCTGCAACCAGAGGACTCGCCCCCTGCTGGCTGTTCTGATATTGCACAATTCCCTTTGGAAAGATATTGAAACAACCTGGAATCGAACTAAACTATTTTTTCCAAGTGCCCATAGGTGTTCCTAATCCTGGAGGGGGAAAAAATGATTACTTGAAAAATTATTGATTTTACTACTGACATTTCCTCCTTTCTTTTTTGGTTCAATGCAACCAAAATGTAGCTTTTGTCCATCAGACTAGACGCCATGTTTGACACTAAGCACTGCACATTAATCACTAACGCACAAGCTCGACTGTGAAGCATGGCAGTGGCAGCATCATGATGCAGGTCAGCAGGCCCTGGAAGGCTTGTGAAGGTATTTTACATTTCATATTTTCAATTAATTGACTTTAAAGGAAATCTCTTTCCACTTTGACATGAAATAGTCTTTTTTTTTGGTAAATTCTGGTCAAAAAAGTCGATGATGTTGCTCATGATTCAATGATGAACAGTGATAAAGGCTAAAACTGTCTGATATATCAGCCCTTAGCCTTAGTTCGAACCATTTATAGCCACTACTTTTAGACCTAAACACTCATTCTGGGCAGCGAACAGTTGGTTTTTCTTTCAACACAGCTGCCTTCCGTCCTGACTCCTTCTCTCCATTTCCTCTTTTCCTAACCCCTTCCTTCCTTCCTTCCTTCCTTCCTTCACCGCTCACTTCCTCACTACCTCGTTCTCGCCATTAAGACGCTCGGCGGCATTACCGAGTCTCACACACACACACTTTTGCATGGAAGAACTGAGCGCGCTAATCTGAATTGTTAAGTCAGCCCATGGATCAAGTCAGCCATAAGCAGTTAAGCTGATGCTCGGCGGAGAAAACAAAAAGCAGCAATAAGCACAATGTAGAATTAATGAATGGCAGCAAACAAAGGCTTTGCTTACAAAAAAACCCATCACGCTGCCAAGTAAGCCGACGCTCCGGCTATGATACGAGATGTGAGGAAACTATACATCAGGGCGCCTGAAGGCAGGAGATGACAGCGGAGCGGTCGACGGTTCGTATGCATCGTCTTAAATTTGTGCAAACGGCAAATAGCTGCGTGAGAAGTGGGCAGAAACCTTGAAATGCTTCAAAGAAACTACTTGTAGAGGAAAACACTTGACACTCCAGAGACTCGCTCCACAGACACCAGCTGAAGCCAGGCTCCTCTAGCTAGCTGGACTTTAACAAGGCTTTTCTTCTTTTGCATACAAATATTCAAGTGGAGTTTATTGATAGAAACCAGACTCACTGCCCCCAAATCTCTTTAAGCCAAAACAACAATCTGGAGGATTTACAGAAATCATTCCATCAAATTCTCGCCGATCTCTGGGGGAGAAAAGTTCTGCATCGACAGACGTCCGGGATTGATCCGGTATCCTATTATTATAGGAGGAGCAGACGACCTGCGAACGCCCCCCCACGCTATCAGAACTCTGAACCGGTCCACTGACGCCCAAAACAGTCGTCGGCGTTTCTGGATTTTGTTCAACAGCAGCTTGTGTGTCGCAGCTCAACAACCGACGCAGCTGGAAAACCAACACGGTTCGTTCTGCTTCAGGATGTTTAGAGTCGTTCAACGTTTGCAGTCAAAATAAAAAAAAAATCTCAAAATACAAACTCAAGCATAGAAATGACTTTCCAGCACTCAGTCCTTGGGTGTTGATTGGCTGTCAGTCATGAAGTGGAGCCAATCAGATAACAGCGTCAGAGACAAAGCATTTTTAATTACATTTATTTTATCGGAAGCCTATTTTAAGAAAACCTTAACGGCGGCGTTTGGGGGGGAAAGGCTCTGAGCTGATAATTGGTCGACCCCGAACATGTGCAGGTCTGTTATTATCGCTTCAGTGGTGTTAAAATGATTTGATGTGCCGCAAATACCAGCTTTTAAATGTTCATTTAGGGTTTATTTAGGCTGCAGGGAGAGATTTGCAGATAATGTGCGGGTTTGTCTCGCGACCGACCGATCGATCGGTTGAAGAGTTTCAGTCGAACACGAGCGTCTTCGGCTCTGAAACTCTCAGGTTCTGCATCTTCATTCCAGTCGACGCTTTAGTCCGTCAGAACAACAGGCTGTTTTTCTAAGCGAATAATTTGATGCTTCTCTGGCACTTCTAATTAAAGGGAAACACATTTTCTCATCTTTTATTCTTATCCGCAGCGTGAAAGTTCATCTCATCTCCGAGGACGTGAGCCTTAATTATCTCTATGCTCGGTCCACCTGGATAAACGACGCTCTGATTGTCGGTTCTTCTTACAGATAGAAGCATCGTGGAGGTTTGTGAGGAAACGTGTGAGAATGTAATTTAATACTCGGTCTAATAGCGCTGCTAAATTGATGGTCATTAATTAAACTCTGTGCATTGTGTCCCTCATTTGTCCCCCCCTCCCCCGCCCCAGTCCTCTAAGAAGTGAGATAAAGGTAGAGACCTTGAGAGAGCCGTCAGGCGGCCGACAGGAGGGGAGGCCGAGAGTCTGATTAGACGGAGCTCCGTTCAGCGTGAGGGCCGTTAATTAGCGCTCCACTTCTGAAGCGCCGCCGCTTCACGCTGCCTTCCTCCTCCTCCTCCTCCTCCTCCTCGACGACGCCGTCAGCCACATGCTCGGCCACACGGCGGCCCTTCATCGTGTCCTCGTCTCCACAGACTTCTGGACCCGTTCACCCTCTGGCCCTGCAGCTAGCAATCATCATCCAACGGCCACGATCAATGACAAGTTACTGAGCGAGTCTCGTCACGTGTTTGGACGTTACGCCTTAAAACACGTCATCAGACACCGACTAGGACGGATGGAGGCATCTAACAGTAAATGTGTCACTCACTGTAAATAATAATAATAATAATAAAATCCTGTACATTTATGGAAATTGAATTATTTTTAGTTTTTTAATTCATGAAAATATTAATATTATCAATAAAATTATTAAAGTACAGAAAATTTTTTGTGTCTTGTATGAAAAAAAAATAATTAAAAATTACAGAAAAGAAAAGATGAAAGATTTTTGTGTATTTTACGTCAAATCCATCAAAAATAATTGCGAAAATCTGGCAGAAATTATGAAAAATAAACAAAAAACCGTAGAATATTGTGACATTTAACTCTGAAAAGGGGGGAAAATAACAGCAAATATTAGCTGATTTATAATTTTATGTGAAAGAACATATTTTGGTTTTTGTTGATTTTTTACAACCAACATTTAAATGTATGTTTTTTTTCAGGAATTTAAGAAAATCTGCAAAATAATGATTTACAATAAAATATAAATATGAATAATAAATATGTACATTCTCTTTCAAATAACAACAAATAAATCTTTGCTGATTTAAATAAAGTGTAATTTGACTCTCACATGTTGCAGAACAACAAATTACCACATGTGAAAATACAGATTATTGAAGCATTATGAGCCGTTTTGACCTTTTAAAAAAAAAAAAAAAGTCTGTAAATTTTAAAAAAAAAATAATAATAATCTGTGATTTTACAAGACATTATCTGCAATTTCCACAAAATAGGGAATTTTTTTTTTTAAAAAAGAATAAATTTTCAAAAACAACAGTTTATTTACTATTTTTCAGTTCCTATTATGCAGAATTTTTCTTCCACATATAAGTAAAATAATCGTGTTTTTGCTTATTTAAATACAGTAGGAAATTGTCTATTACAGTCAAATGCTGTAAAACGTTTTTAATTTTATATCTTTTTACAGTTTTGGTCATTTATATTATTTTTACACTTATTTTGTAAATCATTTATTTTTCTGTGCTTTAGTAGTTATTATCTGTATTCTAACAAAACAGGCAAAATCTCAAAAATAACAGTAAATTAATTTAAAAAGCTTGAGTCATAAAACGTGTATTTCTACAGCGTTATCGTAACGTCGCTGCCGTTTCCTCTGAGTTGTTCTCGGCACAAACATACATTTATTCCTGACTCTGGCTGTGTCGGGTATAAAACCGTCAGCTCGAATCATTCAGAGCTTTCATTGTACTTTCTGAGGAACGTCATGTCTTCTAACCGGAGGTCAAATGAGAATGTCAGCTCCATCTTACAGAACCCATCGCTCAGCATCAGAAATAAAACCGGACACTCCAACTTCTCCTCGGTTCTGCACGACGGGGCGCCGCGGACGGATCTGAAACGGCTCGTCGCTCATTGATCTTTGTGTTTACGTCCCTTTCTTTGCTGATAAAAGATTCGGTCCAATTAGCAGAGAGGCTGCCTCCTGTTCTCTACCTGCAGAACATTACAGGTGACCCCCAGCGTCCCCCCTCCTCACCCTCCGCTCACCTCCTCCTGCTGGATAAAAGCTCGGGTCAAACCCAGAACTGCAAATCCAGTTTCCTCCACCTTGTGAATTTGTCATAGACGGTGAATCAGCAGCAGAACAGATGTAACTGAGTACATTTACTCAGATACTGGGCTTCTACTCGAGTATATCTTGTAGTTTTTACTTCACTGCATCCATCCGACAGCTTCAGTTACTTTACAAACTAAAACCAAACAAACAAAACAACTTGTTTAACTACCCGACAGTTGATGGCAGCGCAGTGAGAATCAATTAGTTGATTAATTCACTGATAATTGATTCTGATAATTGTTTAGAACACTAGAATTCCTCTGAAACCCAAAACCCACCGACACGTTTGAGAGGCAAGCTCGTTCTTTTTCTAAAATTGGGAAAATTACACGATTTATAACATCAAGAAACTCAAAAAAATCATCAGATTTTCAACTTTCAAATGGTTCCTTCAGTTTCATTCAGTGAAAACGGACAAATCGAAGCTAAAAATATGGATATTTCTTCCAAAATAACGACTCAAAATGTCTAATTTGAAATTTCTCCAAAAACAAACCATTTGTTTTCACAAATTTTTCACTCTTTGGCACAACCAGAAGCCATTCAGAGACTCTTCTACAGAGCCCAGATTAGATAAGGCTGGAAACAGATAAAAAAATGCAAATAGCTAAATATCTATACGATGGACAGTCATCATTTTTCCAGTGCTGCACATGCTGTTTTCACATTTTCGCCAAGGTTTTGTGAACTAACCAGTCACTGAGATTCATCTTTCTGTGTCTTTCTGCACAGACGACATTTCTGAGCTCTCATACTTCTAACATCAGGCTTTGGGCTACTTGATGCAAAGTAGGGGCATCTAGTGCTGAACTCACGCTGAGCTGTTTCCATGGAGGTGCAGGACTTTAGTGAAAAATGAAGCCACAGTGAGGAAAAACCCCCAAAAAACAACTGAGAAAGTGCTGAGGATTCAGAAGACGATGAAACAAAGTGATGAGCAAATTGAGTCGTAGCCATGAGAAGTTGAAAATCAGCTCCGCCTCAAGCAGCTACGGTAAAACTTTAGATTAATGCACAATTGATAATAAACCAGTGATTGAATATATATACTGATCATATCATTGATGACATGGTTGTGCACCAGCAGTTAATCCACCAGGGTCAAACTGCCACGACAGATCTCTCCAGTAACGTACGGAGGCGTCTAAATGAGGAAGTTTGGTGCAAATGACCTGAGCTGTGGCGTCTGGTTGATCAGATGTGCTGCGCAGTGTTTACATGTTTGTTTGTTCCACTCCTTCACTATTTGTCAGATTGGACTCAAAGAATCGTCATTTTGGTGAAGTTGAGGAGATTCAGCTCATCATAGATGGCATGTTTACTTCAGTGCCCATCCAGGGAGCGTTCCTGGTGTCGCAGGAGTTCTGGGAGCAGAGCTTCGCTGCTCAGGGAGACTTTGACGGGCCGATCTCATACAATCTTGATCACAGCATGTATGAACCTGCAGAATGTTAGCTTAGCATCAAGACTGGAGCGCTAGGGAAGTGAAAACCACCCGCCTACAAACCTTCAATCAACCGGGACAAGCGACATAATTGTTCCTAGCAGCTGACAGCTTTCATGTGCACAGTGAAGGAGGATCATGGGTAACGTAGTCCACCACCATCTGCACTGATGTAGCACCCTTAAGCCTCTCCAACATGCTTCTCATTTGCATAATGACGCACCGACTGCAGCAGAGTTTATGGTGCAGCGTGTTGCCCAAGGACGCACTAGGGCCGGGATTTGAACCACCGATTCTCGCAACCAGCAATCAACCTGCTCCACCGCTTCAACCACACAGCCGTCAGAATAAAAACCAGATTTGTTGCAGATAAATTTGAAATCATTTATGTCGACCAAACGGCGTCGTTTAATCACCCCAGACACTCCTGAGCTTCTGTCGTCACGCAGTTATTAAAAGAAAGTTTAAAAATGTTTTTTTACAATAAAATAAAGAAAAAAACCCTCCACAGCTCTACGGCTTCTTAATATTCATTGCGTGTCGCTTGCAAACCAGCAAGTCCTGGAAGCTCCTCCTGAACATATGTACGTATGTGTGCATCCTGTAAAAATCTGCATCCATGCATCTGCTAATTGTGCATTCCATTAATCCGAATCTGGTTCTAATCAGCTTCCCAAACTGCAGCAACCGTCCTTTTTTTTAAATATATATTTATATATTTTGTGCCGTATATATTTGTGAGCTCACAGCGCTGTTTTTTTTTTTTTTTTCTCCCCCAGAATCAATCTGCTGTGACAACTTGCCGCTATATGAGAATCGTTGAATGAAGTAATACCGCTGCTGATATTTTGTTCCAGGGGGAAAAGATAAATGGCAGCAGAGACCACACAGCGGTTTCATCTCCGTGCCAGGGAGGCATGGCAGCCATCTTCTTTGAGGCTGACCGTTTTAATGCAGTGCTCTGATTGATCAGCATTCATCCCTCATCCACAGTGGATTTACGGAGACGCGGCCCACGGCTGCCATAGGGCTGCCAGACCCAAAGAGAAATGGCCGGAGGAGCTGTGCCATCCAGCATCCGCCCTGCAGACGCCACCGCCGCCGCCGCCGCCGCCCCACGGCCTGTTTACTAATCAAGATTTACGACGTTTGTTTGCATGTTTCAATTAATCACTTCTGAGTGCATGTGGATGACCATGAATCTACAGCAGCAGCGGATTGCTAATTGCCTCCCACAGGGCTAAAAGTAAATATATATACACCCTGTTTTACCCCCTCAGGTTCATTATCAAGCTGCGGGGAACAAATGCTTTGTTTTTAATTGCTACGTAAGCGCAGCTTCTGGGGAGATTCTCATTTTTAGGTGGGAAGTGATCGTCCCCGGTGCCGGAGGCGAGGCTGCGGATTCATCAACCACACATTCAGCAGTCGAAAATGTCCTCCGCAGCTCCGTGGAGGGGAGGTGTTTTCCACCGCCGAACGATCTGAGGGGTAAACCGAGTGCGCCTCCGAAGGCAGGATTTTCACATTCAAAACGCCGTCCGCGGACGAAGGGTGAAATGTCACATTCCCCGAGGCGTCGCGAGCGCCTTTTTCTAGGAAGGATGGAAGGGAATATTCGGTGTGTCTAATGGAGAGAATGAGATATCCTCTCAAGGTCACCAAGTGAGACCACGATATCTGTATCCGACAGAAGGACCCTTAGAGGAGAGGAGGAGGAGGTGGAGGAGCCGGGGAGATGGTTTAAGTTCCTGTCCTCGGGGAAATCTCCATCCATCTGGGGAGTCGCTGAGAGCGCAGCCAATTCACACGCTCTAACAGGCCCTTAATTTGGGGAAACATATGCCACCGCTTAGGCCTTTTGGAATCTGTTCACATGATAGAAATTGGTTGTTATGGTGGACATTAGCTGGTAGACTAGATGAGGCATAAATAATGTTGCTTACGAGTCGTGGCACACACATCGCGCTCGCCACCACTTTAATGCATTTATTGAGTTTTCCGCATTACAATATGGAAATTTTTTTAAGACCGCTATCTGAGCAGAGATAATACACGAGGAAACATACCCCCTTGGCCTTTCTGTTATGTACTGGGGTGGATGAAATTAAATCCATATAGCGTTACAAAGCCAAATCCCTGCCTGTTCCTGTGGATACAACTCGGAGGCAAAACACAGGATCGGTAGCGACAGAGGATCTCTGGTAGAAGCAGAAACGTCACAATGGACAAATACTCAAGTTTAGGCAAAAATACCAGTTTTTGAATTGCAAAAACGTCCTTAAAGCAACAATCATTGGTTGTTTGTGAGACTGACATATTGTGACCTAACCACGACAAATGTTCAGGAAAACTCATCAACCACCTCTTTAAACAGAAGGCTAACTCAGAATATTAACGTTTGTTTTACAGTCTTGGTTCTGGTTTCAGTCCCCTCTTAGGTCCATTTTCGACTCTAGAATATAACAACTTGGATATATTTATTTACATTATCAAAATGGCTGAAGATTTATTTAATTGCTGACGAGTAACTGATTAATTGATCCGGTTCTGTTGGCCGGTCATGTGTTGTTTATGTAAAACCTTCATCTGCAAAGTAGCTACAGCTGTCAAATGTGGTTCAACTCAAAGTTAAATATTTCTCTCAAATAAAATAGCATAAAATAGAAACATTAATTCAAAATGTAATGATCTAATATGTAAAGCAAGACAATTTTTACCTGATTGGTGTCAACATAAACCTGATCCTGATCCATTATTTACATCAACTGTCTCACAGATGTTGTAAACGTTGTAATATTTCTTATAAATACAACATCACGACTTGATTTCTGATTAATGGGCATTATACTAGACATTAGTCATGTGCCGATATTGTCATTTTAAGTCACGTGAGCACTGTTCCAGTCAATGCTAGCTTTGATTAAACACAGTTTCTCTGGTCGGAGGTCATTAGGTGTCACAGAAGTCTTTGTCATGGTGCCGTTTGCGAGCTAAACCCCCCAAAGCTTCCTCTGGTCCCTTCAGCTTTAAACAGTAAGAGGCATTTCTAGTAAGAACGAGGGATGACGGGGCTTAAAAAAAAAAAAAAAACTACCGCTAGCAGGTTTTAACTGATCGGCATTGGCATTAACCTCTTGTGTTTACGTCCACTGTCACACAGGTATCGTAACTTCAGAAATATTCCCAATAAATCCAACATACAACACCATCTGTGTTGTGCAACCTGATACTACAGCTAATCTACACCACTTACAGTGTTTACCAGCTAGGAAAATGGTATAGGGTGTCAACCAGTACGTAAATTAAATTAACTCTGTTTAAATTTCAGAAGGAAAATATGTTTACTAATAATAAAACTGGGGATGTCAGGGCTGAAACAAGGCCAAATCTAATCTTGTATTTACAGCCACTGTCACGCAGGTATCGTAAATTAATAAATATTCCTCATAAACGCAACATTATGAAATACGTAGTTGAATAAATGTGTATTAAACCAGACATTTGTCCTCTGTTGATATTGTTTTTTTAAGCCACGGACACGCCCCTACGATATTGTAGCATCGATTCTAGCTTGATTAAACACAGTTGCTCTGGTTGGAGGTCATTAGGTGACTTAGAAGTCTTTCCCATGGTGCCCATTTCCTCGTTAAACCCTCACAACGTTCTCTGCTTGCCAACATGAAGCCGCCCGTAGTGACGCCTCCTCTGGTCACTACAGTAAGAGGCTCCACCTGGTGGAACAACCAGGTACTACAGCTGATCTGCAACACTTGAAGTGCTTATTATCCAGGAAAATGGTATCGAGTGTCAACAAATACTACATGTTAAATGACTTGGATTGGATCGGGCACTTAACGTACATACGTTAAAATGATGTTTAAAAAAAGATAAAAAGCAGCTGAATAAATGTGTGTCTCTGTTGTGGGTCGTTTAACCTTTTTTCTTCAAGCGTTGGAGCTCTTTGGCACGACACCCAAACCAAGTCATTTAACAGATTCGTCAAAGGTCCTGGCTCGGTCACCGGCCTGCTGATTGCTGGCCTGAATCGCAGCAACATCTTAGCGCCGATTATTCACACCCGGCCGCTGCAGCGACGGCGTCAACTTTGCACTTTACAGTCGCTGCGAGCTTCGGCTGCTTCCCGCTGCAGCTCGGCACAGCGGGGAGAGAAGTTTCCTTCCACAGCGGCAGCCCCGGAGGGAGCGCAGAGAAATGTGGAGTGAGCTCTTTCAGTAATTTCAGTCCCAGCCCCCACCATGCGGCGCGTCAGAGCCTCGGGAGCAGATATGGTCCGAATTGTGAATCCACCCACACCGCATGTCACTCTCTATAACACAGAAGCTGCGAGCACGCCATCCACGCCGACCGCTCGCACACGCGTGTGCGTGCACCCACACACACATGAGACGGGGAAGCTCGGCTCTAAACAGATGGAATCGCAGTACTTTAGATAACAACAGGTATTGTATTTTCCTGCATTCGCTCATTTCAGAGGGCTTCCAGTCGCCGTAATTATCTATAATCTCGTCTCGATGTTGCATCTGAGGTTGGAGTATGAGTGGGAGCTTGGCATGTTGGCACGCTCTTTGTCTGCCTCCTGATAGAACACTTTCCACTCGGCTGAATTACCCACTCCATGATGACTCGATGCAGCAGAGCAAAAAATGATGCTCCCCAGACTCCCGCGTATTCAGATTCTTTCAAATGGATTCCTCAGCTCGCTCGCTCCCTCCCCGCCCGTCCGCCCTCGTGCTGCAGACCCAGGCGGCGGCGGCGGGAATAGAGCCTGTTATGGATCAAGGCTTTTTGATATCCAGCTGATAAGAAAATATCATCGGATTCTTCTTTATGGATTGCCGCGTTTTGACAGTGTGTGCACGCGCTGCAGATGTATGTGAAAGCGTGAGAACCGGCACGTCAGCTGGGCGACCGGGTGCACGCTCACGAGACTAAAACGTGGACGCTTCAACCCAACATTCATCCGACCACTTACGAACATTTGATTTTTTTTNACCTAACCGGTATTCAGATTTGATTTTAACTCTCGGTGAAGCTTCAGTTCAACATTTCTAGCGTCTCGGAGCAGCAACACGTGTAAAAAACTCAACAGTTTCAAAGCTGCAAAACGTTCACGTGGAACCGCAGCGTTTGCAGCTTGAATGAATCGAATACGTGATGCGTCCAACCGCCGGCTGGACTTCTAGCTCGCTTAACGCACAGATTTCTTCATAAATTACTTGCGAGCGACGAGAGCGCATAAAGCGAAACAATGCAGAGCTGCTTCTTAGCTAATTCACCACGACTTCAGCCGTGCAGCCGGCCGCTGTCACATTCTGGTCGTTTGATTCATCGCCGGTGTCACGCTTATTGATAAATGCCCGTTTAGACCGTCCCTAAACCGCAAGAAAATACAGCAGCCCCAGAAAGCCTCGCTGTGGCTGGACTGCCTTATTTTCACCGTAGCCTGAAGGTATATGACACACCAGGAATGATACTGAGCACCATTGATTGTAAAGGCGCGCTATCAGTCTCTGTATGACAGGACTGGGGCAGCAGCGAGGCTACCTTCACCCAGAATTATTGAGATTTAGAAGGTTTAAGCTTCTAGTTTGGGGGCGAGTAAACCGGCTCGACGACTGATACGTAGCTGCATATTTAAGGGGTTTGCTTCATGACAGGTACAAAAAAATTAAAGGTTTGCATTTGAAAAAAAACAACCCAGAACAAGCCTCTGTCCGTCTCTTATGTGCTGCTCTCAGCACGGCGAGCCACACTGCAGAAAATCACCGAGCTGTTGACGCAGGCAAAAAGAGACTCGCAAGCCGGCGCACGTAAAAAGTGTCAGACTGAGGCTATTTATTTAGCTGCACGCCTGTTACCGCTCATTACTCAACATTACTGCTTGTACAACCTCAACCGGAGAATAAAGGGAACAAACAGGGGTTCAGGTGGGTCGCTTGGGGACGAGGCGGCGACGAGGAGAAACCGTTCAGCTGCTCAGGTTAAAGCACCGGAGAGACGTCAGCACTTTTCGTCTGTACGAGCAGAAATCCATTTACAGCATGTTTTAGTTACTGTTGTTTGCAAAGTAATGAGCCGCCGGGGGAGGAGAGGAAACTTTTCCAACTCTGCGTCACGTCCATTAGCAGCGTTAGCACATCCAGACGTGCGACACCCAGCTGTTCGTCGCCACGGCGGCGTGAGGCGGTCGCAGCGGCGCTCTTCTTGCGGCTGTAACCCGGCGGCGAGGCACCAACGCAATCGCTCATCTCTGAAGCCGACTGGCAGCAGAAGAACGCAGCTCCTCTGTGCATTAGCTAAACAAACGTGATTACAGGTGGCAACAGTTTGCTGTCTGTTGGATGCAGGTGCCAAACCCCCAGAGCTGAAACAACACATTAAACACCATTTGGCAGTTTTTCTTTCTCTGATTCTTGAACAGAGAAAAGGAGAAGAAGAAAAACACAATCAGTGCCAAAGAGGCTGCAATGAATGCTGCTCATTTTTAAACTTCATTTTCATTTCAGACAGAACGCCTCCACTCACAGGGCCGCTCCGCTCCGTCCTCACTGCTTTCATCGGCTTTAGACTGTCACACCGTATATGTTTTCTCGCCGGTTCGCGTTGGATTTACTTGACAGGGACAAAGCAGTTTAACATTGTTCCAATAAGAGCTCGGAGCTGATGGGCAGCACGGAGAAGTCGGGCTTTTACATGCACATTACAACTAAAATAACCAGCTTTCATTCCAGATAAAAGGAATTACAATGAAATATTCAAGCTTTGTGCAAGACTTAAATCTGTACTATGGACTTTTTTTGTTTTTGTTGTTGCATGACCTGACAGTTGTGCAGCAACGATGAAACAGCAGCACAACAAAAAGGGTCAAAATGTCGGCTGCAAAACCCGACTCGCCAACAGCTGCTGCTCAAACCAGACCTCCACAGGCTTCAGCAGCTATCATCTTAGTCCTTTATGTGTATTCTTTCATTCCTTCAAACTTTACAGAGTCAAAAGTTATGAGCTGCATTTGCATTCTTGACTTTGAACACAGCAGCTCCGAGGTGCAACAAAACAAGCTCGATACGGCTTCAGAAAGTGCCACAGAAAGGCCTAGTAGCAGGCAGGAAATGGGCTTTAGTTATAGTTTGGCTGCAGTACCTGGTTTGGCCACCAGGCGGAGCCTCTAATGAGATGGAGTTACAGGTGAGTTCACCGACTGAACTCACCTCCCTGCCGTCTGACTGCGGCAGCAACTTGTACAAAGGTGTCCGTCTGGTTTCGCTAGCTCCCTTATGCTAATGCTAAGCTAGGATTTCCAAATGCTAACGCGGGCCGAGAGCAGAGTGTCCGTCTGCAGATATGCACGACATTCAGGATCAGCAGGACTACAGACGTCCAACAACATTCTAACTGACATATTTCCTGGATCGATAAAGTTGCTGCAACAGCATTCAAGCAGCTGTTTGCAGCAGCTGGATTAACGACAGTTAAAAATATCTTTGTCATGTGACTGTCGGTCACAGTTAAACCACTCGTGGCTTCACAGTTGTGCAGAGGGCTGCAGAAATGTTAGTTTTTACTGCATTTGGTTCATGTAGATGATTATTAGTGGCACATTTAAAGCGATCTTGATGAAACATCCCAACTTTTAGCTCAGATTTGGTTGATTTTGCCGACAAAATCCAAAGTTAGGCACGATTAGTTGAAGGATCACTGGCAGTTTTTTCTGTTTTTACAGTTTCTTGCTCTGATAAATGGTGTAACGTTGGCGATTTATTATTATTTTTAAACATAAAATACCTTCCAAATCCACTGGCTGGAAAGTTTTGGGGTTCAGAAAGTTTTATTCCAAACTGTTTACATCCAGACTGTCGACACAAAACCTTAGCAGGAGCTGCTGTTTTGAATAAAGTAGAATTCAGGGAAGTGCATTACATCTTTTACCTTCTGATCAGTTTTTAAAATAAGCTAATAGCATCATGAGGCCTCAGCGGGGCTTGAATGCCACCGTCTGGAAGCGTTAGTGACACCTCTATTTGCCGACTAACCAAAGGGATCATTAGCGATGCCTCGGCCCGTCTTATTCTGCGCAGCTCCCAGGAATTTCCTCAACAGGATTATGAGAAGGTAAAGTACTTTGTGTTCCGCGCAGAGAAACACCTATAAAAGAGCCGAGGGGGGATTAATAATTCATTGATATCCATGACCACTCACAGTCTCCTTTATAAGACGGGCTTATATTAGCGCCGCGCCCGTCAAGCAGTCCAAACAAACTCTTACGGCGCCATTAAAATTTTAACAGCAGCTCAGCATGGAAGCTGGGTAAATAAGAGACAATTACTGCGTTTGATAGAAATGTAATGCGGTTCCCATTCTCCGGAAGAACAGACAAAACCTTCGGTGGTGGGGGGGAAGCAAAATGACTTATAGCCGGCTGAAGGATGATTTATTTAAAGGGCACTTTTCAGGCCGAGTTCCACAATAGACACTAACGGACGGTCAGAAGTTCAGTCACGTAGCAGATTATTTTACGCAGCTCGAGTGGGGCATTAACAGAAAATAGAAACTCCTAAAACCAGAAGCATCTATCTGCCGCCGCCATCAGCCGAAGACTCTTACACAATCTGCCTGGTAATGAGGAGGATGTTTAAGCAGGTTATTACCGGTGGAAAAATCCAAACGGAAAATAAAGAAGCCGACCTGATGGTGAAGTTAATGCGGCGTGGACGCGTCGAGAGGCGNTTGTCTGTCTCTAAGTGTAGCCCTGTGATAGACTGGTTACCTGTCCAGGTGAACCTGCCTTCACCCTGAGTCAGCTGGGATAGACTCCAGTGACCCTAGTGAGGATTAAGTGGTGTATAGATAATGGATGGATGGATGGAGAGTCTGCGGAGGGAACTGAAGGCCAGAGTTGTGGCAAAGAGGCGTTCAAACACCAAAGAGCTGCAGATCGACGTGGTTTAAAATCCCAGAGGAGACGTTAGCAGCCGTGTGATTGATGTGTCAGCAAATAAAGGCTTTGATATTGATCCCAGAGAAAGAGAGAGCATGATTAATCCTGGACCTGGCATTTTATGTAAAACTGTAGTAAAAAAAATAAAATACAGAAACAGTTTATCATCTTCAACACGATGTCTTTCTATGTTCGGTCACTTGTTTCTGTCAGAACAAAGCTCCGGGTCGAATACAAATCCGCCGCATCCGCTTCGGCATCGCATTCCTCGTTCCAGATCCAACTTTAGACGGCGGTAATTCAGTTCACATGAGGATCAGCATCAGTGAAAATAATGAAATTACATGCTCACTGTACTGAGAGATGCTCCATCACCATGCGGAATAACAGGGAAAGATATTAATTTAGATTATTTCCCTTTTCATGCACAACCCGGCTGCAGCTCCTCCACATGCTTGCAGAAACGTTAATTAAATTGTCGTGGCGTAACTCCTCCCCTCCTCCCCCGTCGTGTGTCATTGATTGGTTCCCCCTCCACCTCCATCAGCGCTTTAACGCTCCGGATGCTCGACTCGCCTCGACGGGAGGACGACGGCGGCCGCACTTCCCCTCCGACCTCTGAACTCGCGTTGACAAGTCGTCCGCCTCGACTCGCGGGAGAAGCTCGAGTGGCGTCGCAATGACATGTTAAGTAATACGCGGAGGGACGCTTCTTGTATCGACGATCCATCCGCGGGGAACACGGAGAAAACATGCCGATACCGTGATCCGCGCATCTGGAACAACACGTGAAGCTCGAGGAAATTCTAATGCAAGATAACAATCGCTGCACAACGGATCTGGACTCTAACTTTCTCCTTTCCTGTCACCTCGCGCTGTCAAACAAAGCAAACATCTTAAAATAACTTTGCAGAAACAGCCCAGAGTTAGTTAAGTGGGAAGCTCCCCATCTGGGGCACCGCCGGTCAAGGACGGGATCCCACCAGAACTCCTCCTCCTCCTGTGTGACCGCTGTCTGTCTACTTATACAACAACCAGATAGAGAACAACAAGCGGCATGAGGAACATTTTTGATCAGTGCTGTTGTTTATCGTGATCATTCAGGGACAACACCGACACTGTTTTTACAACTTTTTTGCATGTAAACAAACAGACACCTCCGCGTTCTGCTACATTCCTGTAAGCGTCCAAGACAGGATTTAAAAATAACCTTCACCTGGATTCAAAACATCTCCAAGAGGCTGCATATAAATACAACTGCACCAAGAACACTACAGTTTACAGATGTTCAGTAAACGCCTCGCATAGAAGCCAGAAGCTAGCCGAAGAAGCTAACAGTCTCCTCAGCAGCTCGGGCAGCAAAATTAAAAATGATTTTTAAAAAAGGGGGGAATTAGGCGTTCTAGCGAAGTGTTTTAAACAAAAATAAAACGGTTGATCTTGTTTATTTAAATGTGGGAAGGCAAAATTCTGACAAATATTTGGTTCCAGCTCCAACAAGACTATTAATCCGTTTATGAAGCCTTCAACTTTAGTTTAACTGTTTCCAAAGTCGTCATCTTAGGATTTTGGGAAACACGCAGCGACATTTTTATGGACCAAACAATTCATCGATTGATCGAGAAAGCAGTCGACAGATTAGTCAACAGTGGAAATAATCATTTTTTTGCAGCACCTCCGTCGATTACATGATGAATGAACGAATGTCTGGTTGTCAAAGAGGCACATCTGTCACCATCTTGTGCTTCTATAATTAAAATGGACGTTGCGTTTTATTTGAGTTGCATCAAACTGAGGACTTATAGAACCAATTAACATCACAATCAATCAATAACATCAGAGCTCATACGGATTCATTGTGAAGGCTGGTTAGTTCTGACGTCGTTCTAATAGCCTAGAGAAGGATGAAACGAACAAACGCACATTTAAAACACGTGAACTAGATCACTTTATAAAACCAAGAATGTGGAATAAACTGCAAACAGGCGACACTCAAAATTAGCACGTTGCTTTTATGTCGGTGTGCTTGGTGCAGAGAATTCACATGGCCTCAAATTTTTTGAACAATTAGTTTGATTTTTTTTATCATATCTTGTGTTTAAGTGGATGAATTTCTTGTGCCGTCTTGTACAAATGCATCAGACTAACTGTTGCTCTTATAAAGTACAGATCTTCTAAACGAGGACGCCTGGCCGCTGCATTGTTGGCTTTTTTATTCTCCTGTTTACATCAGTGACTAGTTTGTTTTCTTCTAAGCTGGTTACTAACAGCCTAGATTGGTGTATTTGCTCACCCCGACACCTAATCTGCCAACATGGATGACTAAATCAGCTCTGTTTGTGCTGCAGACCTGCATCATTTCACTACAGTCTGTTTATCATCATCATTATGTTCGCATGTGTGCAAATAAATGGTGCTTTAGGCAACTTTAAAGTGCATTAGCCAGAAATGACGAGGTTTAATCCTCTGGGAAATATTCCTGCTCATCAGCTTCTCATAGAAAACCAGAAACACAAACATCATGATGCAACGTTTTCTTGGGATCATGAGTAACCAGGTGATACGTAAAGGCGGTCTGTGGATGTCCATAAGGAGGCCTGTTGTGTTTCTCTTTTGCTTGACTTGACTCTTGACTCCTCATTCATGCCAACAGCGTGGACATTCCTGCTCTGTCTCCTCTAAGCTTTCATCACCAGCAGGGCGACAATGATAAAGGTGAGCACCTCTCCCGTCGCCACAACGGATGAAATCCTGAGCCACGCTGCGACCGCTACATCCACCGAAAGCACGGCGACTGCTCAGATCTGGCTCCACCTAAACTCTCCCCTTTTTTTTCTCCCAGCGTTGGGCTAAAAACTAAAGCTCCTTAAACGCAGAGACGGGCTGCAGGAGCGACGAATCTTCACGAGTCGGATTATCTCCCTTGTAGCAGCCTGCTCTACAAACGCTCCTCTATCTGGCAAACCGTGTCGCTGTAAATTCAATTAGGGCCACGTAAACATTTTCATGTGCGGCAAGTGAGCTGTGAAAAGGGCAGCAAACAGGAAGAGCTGCTGCTGCTGAGGATCTGAGATGCTGCAGGAGATCACATTTAGCAGAGTCCAGGCGTTTGCATCTGAACATCCAGTCGGTACGAGAGCTTTCTCTCTCTGCAGGACGGCTCCTCTGTGCTTTGAGGCTGCACGGCGTGGCTGCAGCTGCAAGGTAAAGCTAATGAATAATGAGCCTCCACTTCGCTCCACTTCTCCCTCTGTCCTCTTGTCCTAGGCCTCCCATTATGGCGCACCGTTCTTCAGGCGACCCACTCCCTCTAGTGATGGACAAAGGCACTGCCTGAGGAGCAGCCGGCAGGCAGGCAGGCGGCAAATGTGGGGCCGCGGGAGCGACAGGAAGAGCCGGCCTCCGTCGCCACAGGCTGGACGCGGTGCCAGGCCGCCGGTGGGAAACGCAGCGGCCGACCGAGAGCGACACTTGTTCTGGACGAGGACGCGCATGCACACAAACAAAAAGGCGGTGAATGCGAGCGTTCATGCTCCGGTTCAGGAATGCGGTGGGTTCTAAGAGGCGCAGATAAAACGCATAAACACAAACAGTCACACTTGATTAAACTGCTCTCCGCTGTGAAAAAGCTTGTTCATTTGTATTTAAGTGGCGCAACGTGATAATTACCTGGGCCGGGTTTCTTCAGAGCCGCGTGCGACTCTGTGGGTTCCCGACGAGGCCTAGTTTCCCTCCCCGTCCTCATCCATCTCACCGCTCCGGATGATGCAGCGACGCCTTCACTGGCAGCCCTACCTCCGCGAACGTTAATAATCATACACAGCTTCCACTTTCCTATCTGCATTCCCGGCACTTATCAGCGGGACGCAGCCTTTTTGAATGATAAAGAGCGAGAAAACAAGCAGGGTCTGTTGCTTTAACAACCGATTCTATCAACTTGCGCGCCCGCAAGATAACTGAGGATATGGATACATAACGAGCGGAGCAGCTCGCTCCAGATGTGCAGAACAAATGAGAAGGTGAGTCGGGAGTCAACGCGCTCAGCCGAACAGGATTCATTAAATAAAGTTGCTACAGAGCAACAAATCGCCGCCTGGATTGGAGTGGTCTCATTTAAATTCCATTATGTCCTCACGCCGACATGTTTAAAATCAGATAGGCGCCGAAATGAGATCCATCCCCTTCAAGATAATTGATAGCGCCGGAGCCTGGGCAGGGCACGCAGAGAAAATGGGGCTTTATTCATAATTCATTACATTTTATATAACTGACTTACTTTTGAAGATTACACAATAACGTATTCATTGTTAGAGGCGAGCCGTGGTCAGCGCAGACTGAAATGGAAACCCAGACACGATGGAGTTCAGCCAGTCGTGCCGGCTGTATGCTCTCCCAGACAGAATAAAAGATCATCTTGCTGCTGTTTACAGGTTTTCGTCCAGTTTTTTTTCTTTTTTTTTTTGTGAGTCAGCTCACCTCCCCCGACGGAAAAGGTCGCGCCGCAGCTAATGCTCCCGCCGCCGTACGGCGACACCTCTGGGATAATGTGTGATAATTAAAAGGGCTTCGACATATGGCCGCTATCGCTGACACGCTGGGTGAGTCAATGGACGCCGTTTGTGCCTCGTGGGGCAACGACAACAACAACAAAAAAAAGAAAAACAAACGCCGCGAGGAAACAAAACGCATCATAGGATTCACTGTTGTGTTGGTTTTAATTAGAATTTGAAAGAAAAACAACAAAAACGCTGCCGCCGGGGGTAAAAACTGCTCACGTTGGGTCACGCAGGGTAACTTCTGGGGCAGCGCGGGATGAAAGCCTGGACTGTTGTTGGGTAAAGCAGCATCTGACACAGAGTTAGACTATTTGTGGCAGAATTTGATGCTTGCAGGAGGACATGTAACCTGACTCTCTTAACTAAAGCAGAAAATAATACTGCATATAAGATGCTCGAGTGCAAATACTGTCGTGACTCGATAATCCGACACTAAATGTGTTTTATGTCGGATTGTCAAGACGGAGGTCGAGATACAAGGAGGGCTTGATGCTGGAAGGATCATTAGTTGTTAATTATTGTTCATAGTTGTT
>NW_007577872.1:722508-751622 GCF_000690725.1 Stegastes partitus | reverse complement strand
TTCTAGGTAGGTTTGTTGGTTTTGTTTGAAAATAAATTCTAAAAAATCTAAATTTTTGCATTTTTTCTTGTAATTTATGGCATTATAACTGAGTTCTCTCCCATTCTTCATGGTTGTTCTGCTTCCATAGAGGTGCAGGACTTTATGTTGGAGTGAAAAATGTTACAGAAACCACGATGCAGCTTAGAAAATCTAAAAAAAATCCATGGACACATTGAAAGGCGTGTTGTCATTGGAACAATGTGCAAAATGACACCATTTATCAACCAAAAACTGGAAAAACGATGAATTTTCAGATCAGCTTTTTGGATGTTTGAGCTTACAATTGGGGCATTTCATCAACATCTCTTTTCCTACACGTCTCAGCTGAACATTGATTTACCAATCGACCAATAAAATGGATGAAGACACCTTCAGCACGGTGAAACATCTTCCTAGTATGTAGAGACTGTACAACTGTCAGTACTGAAATATTTATCGTATGTGGAGCCTCCATCTGCTCCAGTGTTGGCCCACATTGGTAAAACGGCCATACAGGCTGATTCCAGTGGGAGTTTTTTCTAATTTTTTTGTAAAATACAGTCTAAAAAATGTGGCTTTTGCATTTTTTTTCTTGTAATTCATGGCGTTATAACTGAGTTCTCTGTCCTTCTTCATGGCTGCAGTGAAAAATGAGCCCACAGTGAAGAAAAATGTGCAATAAAACAAACTGCTCTGCAACTTAGAAACCCCAGAAGCATCTATCTGCCATCAGCGTAAGATTCTCGCCCAATCCGCCTGGTAATGAGGAGGATGTTTAAGCAGGTTATTACCGCTAAAAATCCACACGGAAAATAAAGAAGCGGACCTGATTGTGAAGTTAATGCGGCGTGGACGCGTTTTACAGCCGCTTTCAATCTCTCATAGATAAACCGCTAGATCACTTTAATTAGACAATGTGTTAATTGACTGCAGGTCCTGGGGTGTGATGTGTCAACATTAGTCTCCATCAACGGCGACCTCCCCCGGGCTCGACGCGATACTGAGAGTGATTGAGGGCTTGGTGTCTGTTATTTTGGGCTTTTTTTTGTTGGTGTGTGACCCAGCGAATCCATACGAATGTGAGCTGGAAGGAGGAAGCCCAGCGTGTGGTCCATCGCTTCGCCGTGGTCTGACATTATTACAACGCCTGGCTGCTCTCCTCGGATTCGCCCGTGTTTGGGAAATGGCAAAGGACATCAGCATTACAAGGTATGGCACTCGGCTAAGGCAAAAAAAAGGTCAAGCTGCAGCGTTCCTCTGAGACTTGGAAGCCGCAGTTTGATATTCTCTAAGTCGTGGATGTTCGAACCGGGCAGAGCGAGAGGACGGCGGTGGGAAGCAGCAGCCCGACGTCGTCCCGGAATAAAAATTAAACGTGGACAATTAAAATATTTCTCTGCAGCTCAGACTTCCGTGATTGGACGCGGTGCAGTCGTGGTGAGTTGCGACAATCACACGCGCGTCATAACGAAGCCATTAGGCCCGATGGACGCTGCCTCTAAAGCCTCCCGTCGAAACCGGTTGGGTTTCTGCTTCCACACAAGCTCCGGAGCCTTTTAGCGGCCTGATGTGATGGCGGCGGCGGCATCGTGCTGCAGGAGCAGGAGCAGGTGCAGCGCGTCCTGATTGGACGGCTTCCTGAATAGCCTCCTTAATGCGGCAGCGTTCCCGCGCCGGGCAGAGCTTTAGCATTATGTGACACTTCTAAGTGCATCCAGTGACCTTTAGCAGGAGTTATAAAATGCTAAAATTGTGCTGACCCAGTTAGCTTCTGGTAAAGGAGAGAGAGGAGCCGAGGTTTTTTGTTTTTTTATTTTATTTTTTGTGGATGCAGTCGTGATTCTTCTGGTTGTTTTTTTTTTTTTGCAACAGAATCTCTCCTTCCGACTGAAAACCTCGTTTATTCCGAATGGCTAAAACCACATAAAGCTTTCAGACGTGCAACACGAGCCGCCGTGCAGCATGTGACTCATCCTATAGATGGAATTTAGAAAGCTTTAGACGCACTGCGAGCGGCTCGAGCGACATAACATGCTTTTAAAACGGCGCTGGAAGGAAACCGGAGGTCGGGACGGAGGCCGACCCCGACTGTTTGGGAGCGGCAGCCAAGATGTCTGAGCTCTGGAGCCCAGTCAAGACCTCGCTTTTTTCATTCATGTTTTGTGGCACGTGGCTTCTTGCCACGACATCATACTTGCACTGCAAAAAAAAAAGAAAAAAGGGCAAAAAACAGGGGGAGAGAAATTTGTAGACACTAATTAGAGCAGGATTAGGGGAGAAGGAGGGAGGATAGATGGAGGGATAAAGACAGCCGAGGCTCGCTGGAAGGCCTACATTATTTATGATATTCTACTTTTTTTTTTTTTTTTCTCCCCCTCTCAGTCTTCCTGAAGAGCAGACGGCCACCAGGGTGGAGGGAGAGGGGAAGAAAAGAAACAACTTTATAATGTATTAGCATCAGTAATTTAGCCTGAGGGGTGAGATGGGCTGATGGAAAGTGAGCGGGAACACGACCTGCCTCCACATCCTAAATCACCTTCCCACTCTGCACAAACTCAACGCTACACCAGGCTCCGTCCTTGTTAGTGGCTGCTTCTCTTTTTCTTTTTGCACACTGGACGCTGCATATAATGACCATAAAACCACAAATATACCCGCCGGTGGGGTTGATAAAGTATTCTGCTGGAACATTTCTGCAGGATGTCGGATTCTCTCTGACTCTTAATCGACTCGTGTTCTGAGAGAATCCTGCAGAGAACCTGAGCGCTAACGGCCCGGAACATGTGCTCGCGTGACATTTTGCGCCTTCAAACGCCGCTCAGGAGAGCCGGCATGCGTCCCGACGCGCCTCCTCCAGAGGAGATCTGGAGAATTTCAAACGCGACGCAGCCGGCTCGACTGATGAATCGCCAGATACGGGCGACCCGCCTCCGCGCGGGGTTCTCGCCGCGGTAAAAAGGACCACTCGAGCCGAGGCCCACGCCGGCGCCGCCTTATGCTAATTTCCCCGCGGCGCTCTTGACAACAAAGGGAAGCGAGAACATGAAACGAAACATCGAGGGGGTTAAAAACGTGGAAGATGCTGATACTTAACGGCCACTTTGTTCCTGAAGCTACGTTTTCATTTCGATTACAGCAGGTTTTCTAAGAAGAGATGAATGTTTGACTCAAAGAAGAAGTGGCAGAAGCCGTATTCATTTTGCATTCAGGCTGTCAGTCACAATGCCATTATGCTGAGAGGTTCCTCAAGAAGAAGAAAAAAACACCAGGAAAAAGGAGTTGTCACGCCGCTGCAGGGACGCTTCCTCAGAATTACCTTCATGAATATTATAAATGACAGTTTGTCTCAACGCGGCCACGGCGCCGGCGCCGGCTAATATCTGAGGTTGAGGCTTTGACAAGACTCGGACAGGTGCAGTGAGAGTGCATCAGCCTCGTGCACACGCCTCGGAGGACTCGCCGCCGCCGCCGCCGCCGCCGCCGCCGCCAACCACCCCGAGAGCCCACAGCGGCGTCAATCCTCCCGCAGGTAGCGGCAGAACACGACACGGCCGACCGACCCGGCGGAAATAAGAACGAGAGAGAAAAACCTCTGGACCGGAGCCGAGCTGCGAATTTACGGTCGATGTTGCGGCCAGCGAAGCAAACAGTCGGCCGGCTGAGATTCATTTACATTTATATTTCAGGATTTTAGTCGGGAGGAGTTAAGATCACGGAGGTTCTGGGGATTCGGGATAAGAAAGGTCAGCGGAGCTGGAGCTTCTGAAAAGTCACCCGGATGAGCGTTCAGCTTCAGGTTTATAGGTCGGAGCGTCTCTGATGCTTCATTTATAAGAATATGTTTGGACAAATTTTACATATTCTCCATGTGGTGATCGTACCATCGATTCGATTAATTGTTCAACCCGACTTTGGAGCATTTCGTCAGGACTTGAGAAAACGCTTTCGTGATTTGAATACAGTGGTGCCTCGATAATCCGACACTAAATGTAAAAACTCAAGATGGAGGTTCAGGTACAAGGAGGGCTTGATGCTGGAAGGCTCATTAGTTGTTCATATTTATTGTTCATAGTTGTTATAATAACTAGTGTATTGTTAGAACACTACGCATCGCTGGATTTCACGCCTAACTGACTGGGGCGCTTGTGCACATTCTGGCCACTTCCACCCCGGGGCAGCGCTCTGACGGGGTGGAAGTGTCCAGAACACACAGGCAGTACTTGGCTGCTGATGCTAGTTTAGTTAGCGCTCACACTTCTGTTTCCTCCATCGGTGGCGGCGGGGGAGTGGCAGATACGCTCCACCGTTACCATCCATGTTTACTTCCATAAACACTGAGCACGCTCGCTGCGTGTGACGTCGTCGTGTCCTCTTCTGCGCATGCGGGACACTTTTGGCTCGTATGAAGTTCACACAGCAGATCACATACAAGTCGCATTGAACTGGAAACGTGAAGGAAGTCACAAAGAAATCCTCATTGAGCATCAAGTCCTGCAGTGTGAACGTAGCCAATCTGTGGGATTGTTCAGTCAGATAATACGCCGTCATCCTGATTGGTGACATTAAATGTCATGTCAGAGTCACAATCCAAGGCTGTCGATGTGTTAAGGCTGTTTTTATGGGTTCTGTTGGTTTTTCATTAAAACCTGTCGGATAGCAGGTTTAGGATTGTTAAGGGTCAGATTATCGAGTCATGACTGTACTCCGATCTCTGGGGTCAAAGTTCAACAGATCTTCACGCTGTCAGAGTTAAAAGTTTTAATTTAAGGCTTTTAAAGACTTTTTTAGTGCATAAACAACGAACCTCTCTTCCTACAGCAGAGTATCGGACTGAAAGAAACGCAAAACAATAAAGAAATAAATGATATGCTGTAGTTTTAGTGATGTGTTGTGACTTTATCAGAAGACTGCAGCTCCTATGATTCCACTCGTCTGTATCGCAAGTTCAGTGTTATTTCAATAAACTGTTCAGGCTTAGTTTTGTGCTTTTTCTGATCTTCTTCCTCTGTAGCCACGATTTGTTGAGAGTTTTTAGCTAAAGCTACCTGGAAAAGACTCTCCTTGAAGGTCCAGTCATGGTTCTGGTGCCATTAAAGACTTTCAGCACCTCAACAACAACAACAACTTTCCACTAAAGAACAACAAATCAAAGCAATGATGAATGTCTTTACCAAATAAAAACATTCTCTAGCATCTGGAGATCATGAATCAGATATTTCACTCGTCTGTGCTGCAATTTCAAATAATTGCTCAGTCCTGGTTTTGAGCATTTTTTTTTCTGATCTGCCACCTTTAAAGTCATCATTTATTTTGCTATATTGAGCAAAAGCTCCCTGACCGAGGACCCGTGTGAAGGTTTTAAAGACACGCTGGTCACGGTTCAAGATATCCACAAACTTTCTGAAAGCAAATTTTCAACTTTGCTGCTTTTAGAAGACTTTTGACTGAAATATGAGGCACAGCTTCAGTGGGAGGCTTCATTCGTTGTTCATCCAAAAGGCAGCAGCTCTGGAAGCTGTTCTGGTCCAAACTGTGATGTCAGGATTATTTCTGATCGACTGTCCAGCACCGATATTAAACATTTTGTCAAAAAAAAGTTTCAGACTGTTGCAGTGATTCATATCTTCTGAAACCATCGTTTGTTTTGGTTTTTTCAGCTAAAATAAAGGACCTGATGACGGTTCGGTCACGCTTTTGAATGCGTTATTGACGACCTCAACAAAGAAACTCATTTTCCACAGCAGACTGTATGCAGGGATGTGGGCTTTTTTTTTCATCAGCTAAAGATACGCGGTTAAGAAAGAAGGCTAAGAAAGACTATAATCAAGGCCCAAGGTATCTGCACGCTTTTTAAATGCATTAATATTTGCTTTGAAAGATTCTTTTAAAGCCTCGATAAAGAAAATCAAACACTGTTAGCACAAGAATTCACGAATGAGCAACATGGACATGGTCTAAAGCCCAAAGATCTGCAGTGTACTGTCACAAAGGAGGAAAGAAACCGAAAATATCCACATTTCAGAGGCCACAATGACAGAATGCAGATGTTTTTGTCCGTCTATGTGGAAGTTTCTTAACCCCAACGTGCATGTCCGTGTAAAACCGGGTAGAAAATTTGCTAAATATAACAAACAAAATGCATCATGTTGGTCTGCAGGTTGTTTTGCTTCAGTTTGATGTGCATGTATATAGAAATATCGTGCTAAACTGACAACACAAGTCACCTCACATGGTAAAGGTCTTACAGAACAAACATGGGAAAACAAACAAATCCAAAGTTTCATGTTGGTTTTTCTTTGAGCAGCAACAAACGTTTAAAACATGAAAGCACCCAGCGCATGTCAAAAACCACGAAACAGCCCATAATACTGAGTCAAGAATCCAACATACGGCTGAGCCAGAACCAAGGCAACCAAACAGCTCTGAGCTGAGTTTATAATATGAACAAATATGATATAGCTCACCTTTTCTTTAAAAAAATCCCAAAAAAGCACCAATAAATGAATTTAAAGCAACTTTACACAACAGATCTTGATGCACACGGCAGGACTCACTTTGTTCTGAATGATCACTGACACCGAGGACTGCTGGGATCGATTTTTGAGACTTCCTGATGCTGTAAAGCACTTTTGATCTCCATCTAAACCATACTTAGATGGTTTTATGCCTGTAAGCTGCTGGTTTGTGCTGCTGTCTCTCTGCACCTGGATGCTCCTGGAAGAGGTTCTCAATGAATGCTGCTAAATTAAAACACACAACATCAAATAAAAAAACGACAATATGATAGTTTTAAACGTCAAAAGTGAAGGATTCCACGTTTTTTTCTCTCTTTGCCTGGCTGGTTTGACTTCGTGCCACATTTTCCAAACCCTCAGTTTAAATGCGTAAAACGCTGTCATGGCGCAGTTGTTCGTGTTTCCAGCTAAACACGTCCAGTTTAACGACAAAATCAAGCCTTCAAAACTTCCATAATCACTCCAACAAACAGCTGAAGCCTTAAACTGGTCAAGTTTCGCTATTTTTCCTCCGTGAGAGTCGCTCCGGCAGCACAAAAAGCGAACAGAGACACTTTTACGCACCAAAAATCAGCCACAACCACGAAGCCCGTCAGCCACCATCCCATAATATGTCCCGCAGCCATCACAATCCCAATGAAAGCGTCTTACCTGAGCACCGAGCTGCTGCTCTCTGACTCTGTTCCAGGTGAATACTGATGTTTGAGAAGTTTCTCCTCCTGAAACCGGAGCAGGTTTGTTGGGATATTAAAGCGCAACGAGTTGCTCCGATTAGAAACGATAGAAATCCGTGTTTCTGGGACTTTCTCTGCTCCTCCTGTTTGTACTTTGTGTCTTTGTTTGCGTCGGTCTGCTTTGTTTGAGTAGAAATAAATCCGTTTTTGCCGTCTGTCCGCATCACCGAGCAGGAGCTGCTGCTGCTGGAGGCCAATTGCTGCAGGTGCGCAGCTGCGTTGCCAGGTTGGTGACAGTTTCCGCCCTTTCATCCATGTGCATTAGAGAACAGTTTCATCTGTACATAGTAGTGTACTCTCTCTATATAAGATATAATCTGCCCAAATGATCCTCCACCACCTCACTAGTTACTCATTTACTTTCCAGCAGCACCACTGTGTTGCTGCAGAGAGGCGTCAAATCTGGCAACCAGAAGCAGGTTGTTCCTTATGTGAGGCCTTGACCTCCATCTTGTGCATGAATTGTGGAGCTGTTTGGAGTATTTTTTTTATGAATTATGTGCAACAGCTGCATCCCTAAATAACGTAATTCTCAGCTGCCATGTGGGCAACGGGTTTGGCACGACGCGCAATAAACCAAAAATACACACTGGAAATAAACAAACGGAGCATTTTTTACTGTCTGCTGTCAGGCTGCCAGCGTGATGTTAGTCATGGAGCTACCAGGTCACAAAAACACAACACATGTACATATTTAACACCCAATAATGATGACATGTAACACAGCAGGCGTGGATCACAGAGTTAAAGATGAACGTTCAACCTGCATTCCTTTTAACAGCCAGCGAGAAAATGAACCAACTTTCCACCCGTGAATGTTCCCTCAGTAGGTTATTTTCTAATTAGTTTATGGTCTCCATCATTTGTTTACTTCAATACAAAGCGTGATTGAAAAGTTCTGTCTATAAAAGTCAAAATAATAACACTTTTACGGTACTTTTCAAGGTGGGTAAGAACACAAATGATAAGAAATAAAACGTAGTGGAGAAAGTAGCATTTATAAAATGGGATTTAAGAGTTGTAGGCACTAAGTTGTGTCTTCATGGATTTCTTGAATGTGGAGCGTGAGGAGCGTTCTCTGATGAAACCAAACGTAAATCCATCCTCAGTGAAGTTATCTCGTTGTGCGAGTGACGCTCTGCTCCTGGTGCTCCTGCAGCACCTGTAATGCTCCCTGGAAAGTCCATGTAAAGCAGCAACTGTGTCAAAACAGCAACACTCAAATTTTAATTTTGAGAAAGGAGGAAATCTCAGGGAACTAAATCTGTTGACATGTGGAGAGCGACGCTTGTGTCGCCGAGGCCTTTAAATCCTGCCGGTAATCAAAGCATCGGAGGCATCATGTGTCACTGTTTGGGACATCTGCACCAATTATTCTCCCTCAGACGCCTCCAGATGTTACAGTAGAACATCAGTCAACGGATTTCTGGTGCAGAATTGAGGAAATGATGAAGGAAAGCAAAGATCCCAAACCGATCCACCCTCTCTCCGGTTTTGGAAACTGCAGCTCTTCCACTGATGAGCTGCTGGTTCTCCTCTTGTTTCCTCCTCTGGTCGCCGTGATGATCTTCAGCGTGCAGGTTGGACCATCCAGCTGCTGACCGACACAGAACCAGATGTTTTGTACCAGAAATCACACATGTGTTCATTTGCTCACCATCGACAGACTCTTTGATCCCATCTTCCCAACTATGGTCCAGTTTAAAGGAAACTCGATGATGGTCTGTTTTAAATGTGCATCGCGTCCTCGAGTCACAATCAGATTCTCCACTTGTTCATCTCGTCTGGTTTCAAAAGTCCAAAACAGCAAATTCCAACCTCGAGGCTTCAAAACTGTACTTCCACCATCCAGTGTGTGGCGATACGTCCATCCTCTGTACCCAACATGTTCTGGAAGCATTCCTGCAAACCTTTTAGCAGCTGCTGAAGCGGTTTTGAAACCCCTGACCTCCCCTCTGTTGAAATATGCTGCACTGAGAAGGTTACCGTGCACATAATAGCAAATATCAACCTGAGAAAATGAGACTTTTCCACTCCCTTTGTTTGTTTGAACTCACTCCCTGAACTATAGGTGTAGATTTCAGCAGGACTCGTTATTTAAAGACGTGCATTTGTCTCTCCAGTAAAGGACTGTATGTTGAGGAAGTGCTACAACATTTACTCATTTTGCATTTAAAAAAAAGTCCATTTCCACATAAAACCGATGCAGAAAACACACAAACTGGTGCATAAAAACTCTCCACAATGCAGGAAATGAAGTGTTTCAAGGAATCTCCACCTTTTTTCGGTGCCCTAAACCACAGAGGACCACCTGGTTGGAGAACGTTAGTGGTTAAACACCTGCTTAGACTAACCAGGGTCATGTTTAAGAGGTGAGCTACTTGGTTCAGGTTAGAGTAGGACTGGTCAAGATGAAAAGAACGATACATGTACGGTCAACTGAGTAGAAAATTTGTTGAGTCACTTTGCAAGAAAAAAGGTTCTTAGATGTGAATATGTTTGGTTTCTTTCCTCCTGCATGACAGTAAACTGTTTGTCTTTGGGTTGTGGACGAAACAAGATGTTTGTTAAGTTGAACTTTAGGGGAAAAACGGATAATTTTGCACCATTTTCTGACACTTTCAGTGTCCGAGCCACTAATTGAAGCTACTAAAATGACTCAAGAAATTCTTCTCAAGGTGGAAATAAACCGAGTGCTGTTGGAGAAAAAAAAATGTGGTGAACAGTGTCTCCGCTGTTTGTGGAACCAACAACCCAAACCTCATCCACGCGTGCAGTAATCCAGTGTGGCCACAAGAGGTCATTTGTTGGAGATCTTGGAGGTCGTCGTTGCACCGGGGCTTTGTGGAACCTCGAAGGCCGACAGACTGAGAACATGAGGTGAAAGACGAGCAACAGCCGCCCCCCATCTGGGACGGACTTCGGCTCGACCTCGAGGCCGACAGGACGCCTCCGGAGGCTCCGAGTGTCGAACCAAACAGCCGGTTGTTGTTGTGTTTTCTGCCGCCTGAGGAGCATCGGGGTCACGAGAAAAATAAAGGAGGCCAACCTGAAGCTGGTCATCCATCCAGCCAGTTAGTCCACCATTAGCCGGCCTCTAATTCTAACTAACTACTGCCGCGGTGAAGTTCGACGCCTCACAGCTCACTCTGCTCCCCCATTCATCACCAGAACGAGCTGCGATGAAGATTAAGTAGCAGATCTCCTCTCTTGAGGATGCTCTCGAGGCCAGGCCTGATTTTATTCTCCACCCCTTTTTTTTTGTGCCACGAAAGAAGAAGAAGAAGAAGAAGAAAAGTCTTTGAAATAGAGGCCCCAGTCTTCAAGATAATTATTAAAGATTTAGAGCTGAGGGGCAGCGGCACACGATAACCTCCTCACCCTCCTCCATCCAGCGCACACTCACGCAGCCACACAAACACAGTGCACAGCTCAGCGCCTCAGTCGTCACTGCGGGTTAAAAAACAAGTTCATGCACCATGTCATAATCAGCTCAGACAAGACTGAATATGTGGGGTTTTTCTCTTCTTCTTCTGCTTTTTTTTTTTTTTTCCTCCAATGGAATAAAGCGAGTGCTGCAGCCACAACAACAAATTAAGCTCATGAAGCCACAGAGAAGAGGCCATCGGCTCCCCGCGAGCTTACATGCTTCTGTAAATGACTTTGATTCATTTTGTCTCATTATTCTCTTCCTACGAGGGCCCACTTGTGTAACAGGGGCCGGATCCCCGACCATTTCCTGAGCTCCAGTCTGGCCTGTGTCATTTCGGAGTAAAAGGTTCGGTGAGAACTATTTACAGCTGCTGCAAAGATTTACACATGATGGCAGCGGGCTGCCGAGGTCCCTGACCTGCACTCGTTTCATGACACACAGCGCTGAACGCTGCCTCCTGCACACAGACGACACACCAACGCTGCAAGTTAGAGCCTCAAAATGAGCATCTTGTTCCCTTTCTTTCAAATAAATCCTCTGAACTCGGCGTTTGGATTCACACAAACAGACACCACACATCTCCTCCTTGGTGATAATGCAGATGGGGTTGAGACTAAACCTCCAAACACCCCCTTTGGAAAGTGTGTGGTAATGCAACAAGGGAGAGCATCTTCATCTGTGCAGCACGCAGCCTGTAACGCACCTTAACTTGGGTTAAATATTGCATTTAAAGGAATGGAATCAGCCCTAAGCAGTCAATAAAAACCCCAATTAATTCGCAATTTAAGGTGTTCAGTTCGATAAATTCCACAATTCAAGGGAAGGCACGAAGAGTCGACTCATGAGCTAAAGAATTTAAGGGCTTATTGGAGATTGAACAATAATTTATGACTCCCTGCTTCCCCACTCAATTAATGTGGATGAAAAAGCTCGCATCAGTTGGGAGGAATGAATCATGCATTTGCATATCTCAGATTCGCTGCAAATAAATCATAAATATATTTTTTTTCCCTGCTAAGGCTATAAATCAGCACAAAACTAAACATTAATCTGACAAATCGTCGCGCACAGCAGCGGAGGAGCGCACATGTTTGGATAAGGAAGGTTGGAGCTGACGGGGAGGTTCGTGCGTAATTTTCTGAGGAGAGTCAAAGGTCGCAGCAGAACAACCTCAGATTCACTGCGCTGCGCCGCTCTGGCATTTAAGGAACAGTGTGCGTCAGTGCGCATCCAGTGCACCTGTTAACAGTGAAGCCAAACTCAGGCACGACAGAGCGGCGAGGCTCTGCTCTGTGCGTCACGGAGTTTATTCAAAAAAAACATCCCCAAATCTGCGATCAGAGCTGAGCAAGCCGGAGGGGAGAGAAGGAAGCGGCTGTACTTACGCTGCTGTTCTGTCCGGACCAGTAAACCACCGCGTGGTTGTGCGCAGAGTCCCCCGTCAGAGCGAAAGTGCTGCTGGTGAGCTTCGGCTCGTCCTGCCGGTTATTCCCTCTCCCTTCGTCCCTGCTCCACCTGAACTCGGACCTGCCCTGCCGGTGTCCGTCCAGCATAGAGCCCCGATCCTCCGGCGCGCCCGCGTCCACGCCGGCCCGCCCGCTCCACCCGCTCTCGCTCAACTCGGCAAACTCCGGACCGCCGCTCCTCTTCGCTCTCCGGAGCGCAGCGTCCTCGTCGGTCCCCCGCTGGCCGCCGCCGCGCTGCCTCTGCCCAGCGGATCCGGGTGTATCTCCCTGCGCGCTAACTCCATCCAAACTGGCGTCTCGGGGGAGCTGCTCTCCGTCTATTCCAGTATTCAGCTCGGTAACCCCGAGTTCCCGAAACTCTACTCGGATGTTTTTGAGGCTGGCCGGCTCCTGCGTCGGGTCGGCGCGTATCCCCAGCTGTAATTCCTCCAGGTGAAGTTGAACCGGCGACGGGCAAGATGCGCAAGTTATCTCCGCCTTGGCATGTTGCAGGGTGTGAGCGGCCACCATCAGCCAGATACCCAGAGACAAGTGCACGCCTGGGCAGCAGCCAGCCCAAGTCTCCATCGCTGACAGAGATTTGGGGAGGTGGAGGGGGTGAAGGACGGCTGGAGACCTTATCCGACACCTTAACTCCCGTCGCTCAGGTCGATGTGGAACAAACTGACGCCTCGATTGTCCGCCTGCTTGTTTTTTTGGGGGGGAGGAGGAGGAGGAAAGAAAAAGTGCTCTTCAGCGAAACTGTTCACGTCCAAGGATCTTTGGTCGGGAAAAGCCACCACACAGGAGGGAGGAGCTGTAACGCAGCCAGCTGCCGAGTGTGCGTCCGGAAGAGACAGTGGGAGAGAGAGAGGGAGAGAGAGAGAGAGAGAGAGAGAGAGGGAGGCGGAGAGACGGCGGCGGGCAGCGGGGAGAGAGAGGCGCTGTCCGCGGTGCTCAGCCTCCTCCTGCTCTTTGAAGTACTTCAGATCCGAAGCAGCACAGAATCTCCACTGTGAGTCTGCTCGCATCAGCCACGAGCGACTGTAAAACACGTTAAAGACGCACAAACCGTCACAGCAGAGCAGCTCCAAAACTCTCTTCTTCTTTCTTTTTTTCTTTTTTCTGCAGCAGGCTGCTGTAAAAACTGAAAGTGTGAATTCAACAAATGGCACATGAGAGAAATAATGAAATTCAAACAAATCATGAAGAAAAAATATGAACTGACTTCAGAAAATAAATTTTAAAAGGATTGAAAATTAACCTGTCAAGTGTAGATTAAGGGACTGGGTGTGATTTTACTTCAATACTTTATATATTAGAGATTAAAACCCTATTATACTATATACTACTACTGTACTGAGGCTGACAGTGTTATTAAATATGGAGAATTAATGTGATCATTTACTAAGATCGTACGGTTTTATAAATGACAACTTATATCAACTGTAAATATTGTGGCTAAAATCCTGCAACATAATAATGGAGATTAATGTGACTTGAAAACCCAACATACCTGCAAACTCTGAGCCTCTTCTCATCAACACTGTGAGAAACGGCTGCAAAAATAGAAATTATTTTAATTTTTGGTTGAGTTTAGATGCTTTTAATTAAAATGCACATCATGTTGGTGGATGTAGATAAACCAATAAGGTGTCGCAGCCACATTTACACAGAATACACTCTAAAAAGTCTCTATTCCCAACGCTTAAATAAGAAATAAAGAATATATCAAATCTATAATTACCGATTTAGATCAACCATGTAAGTTGCAAACACTGCTTTAACTTAACACTGTCAAATTTCTGTGTGAGTTAATTAAATTTGCTTCATAATTGGATTTTTTTTCACCTTAAGTTCAGGATTTCTGTTCACTAAAATAAACGTGGACAGTTTCAGATGTTTAATAAAAAAGAAAATGACATTTCAGGACATTTCAAGGTTGAGGATCGAGTATTTTCCACTAAAAAAAATCTCCCCTGAAGTGATGAATGTATGAATATTTTCAGCTGTGATCTGACCGACGGTGTTTTATTCTACAAACTGCTGATGAAGCTGATGGAATCGTTTGCGGGACTTTTCATATTTCAGTGTAGTTTGGTTTTCCTGCCCGTCAGATGAGCAAACTAGCGGATACAAATCATAAAGTTTAATTTGACAAATCGAGAGGATTTTTCACGTATATTTAGAATTTGGGACAAATTTAAATCAGATGTGTTGAAATACACAAGTGCAAAAGATTTTTTCTAGAAAAAAGCTTAATTACAGGCAATTTTGTTGTTGAAATAATTAGTAGTTTAAAAAAAAAAACATTTGCTCATAATTATGGTAATTAAGTAACAAACACATAAAAACTACTGTTAGAAAAATGAGTCAGTTTTTATGAGTAAAGCTACAAATCGTTAATATTTTTATTAGAAGTTGTCATGACTCCAACAGACTGATGCAAAATGTTTTGTTTGACCCCAAATTATTAATTTTTTTTCGAGTGTAGCTGAAGTGAAGTCAAATGAATCTCGTTTCTCTTTCGGCTTCGGTGATGACAGTCTGTCTTTGTCCATTCAGTCAACTTGAAATTAGACTTTCTTCATTCAAACTGGTTTTCTGAATTCGGTGTGTATGCAAAGAAAGAGGAAACAACATCAAATCTGATGGCAGAATCACGTTTTGCATTTTATGTTTGGGAAAACCAAATATCTAAGTTGTTTAATGTGTTTGTTTTTTAAAATTTTTAAGATGAATTTCATCCCCATTCCTGCACAGGCATCAACAAATGCACTGACTTCAGAAAACTTCCGGCTCAGTGAAGTGAAGCTCACACCTCGAACACACTATGAAACCGACAGCTGTGCTCCCAAAGAGGAGATTCTCTAAACCAATCATATTAACAATGCTTCTAATAATAGTCTATTTTAAAGTGGGAAAAACCAGCAGATCTGACTGTTACACAACCACGCAGGCTACAGCCTTCAGCCGCTCACTGCTGCACGTTTGTCCGCACTCAACACCTGCCAACGTGTCCGTCAAACACGGAGGTTGGCATCATATGAAGATTTTAAAGAAGCAGAGGAGCGGGTCAGTCAGTCAGTCAGTCAGTCAGTCTGTCTGAGGATGGGTGGGAGGTGGAGGAAGGAGGCTGCTGCTGCTGCTGCTGCTGGCGTTCGCTGCTCCTCCGGGAGGCAGAACACTCACTGATGGATTGGGGAGAATTGGCAGGGAGTTGCACCACTCCTCGGGGGGAAATAAGGCAGCGCCTGGAGGCATGAGAGAGAGTGGGGGAGGAGAGGAGGGGAGGAGAGGAGGGAGGACTCTGTTCAGTCTGCACATCAAGGACTCGGAGATGCTGATGGGAAACATGCATGTACGTGGGAGGCGGTTTTCAGGGGTTGGCGCGCGAGTCCAAGCGGTTATTCATTAGCGCGTTAGCATGTTGCGTCCTTGTCCGTCAACTTGACTGGCCACAAATTGCCCGTCGGGGAGAACTCGGGGGACCCTGCCTGCATTTCAACAAATTCACAATCGCATCAGTGTGAAAAAGACAGCTGCAGAATAAGCAGAGGCAGTTAAAAAAAAAAAAAAAACATCAGCTGAAGGGACACCGGTGCCCTACAGAGTAATCTGATTCCTTTGCGTTGCCACATTTCACCCAAAGAGACCTCAGCAAGTACATTCAGTGTTTTTACCGTCCCAGTGGTTCAGGTGACGACGTGGAAAAACCCTCAGCTCTCCTGGCATGAATCTGCAATTTGTGCAAAAAAGCTTATCAAAACCAATGCTTACAAAACATTTATTTAAACTTACTGAGGTATGAAGGCCTCATTTACAATGTAGCCCAGTAAGAAAATAAAAGATTCACACACAGAAAACAAACTTGAAGAAGAATAACGTGAAAAATATTTTTTCAATCCCCCCCAGTTCAGGTGGTTTGTCCGGAATGTACTCCCAAGGTTGACCTGAAGAAGAACAGAGAATGAACGTCTTGCATAAGCTACAGATAGCAACTGATTAGCATAGCTTAGCACAATGCTAAAGTTACTAGTTGCTACAAAGAAAACTCAACATTTAGCCCAAGTCAAACAGAGATACATCTTACCAAGGCTCTAACAAGTTTAACCTAAAGAAAAACAGAGAAAGAATGTCTTGTATAAGCTGTAGACAGCAGCTGATCATGTAGCTTAGCATAATGCTAAAGCTGCTAGTCGCTACAACGAAAACTCAACATTGAGCCCAAGTCAAACAGACAAATATCTTACCAGGGTTCTGTCAAGTTCAACCTGAAGAAATTGGGTCTTGTACAAGCTACAGACAGCAACTGATTAGCTTAGCTTAGCATAATGCCAAAGTTACTGGTCCCTACATAGAAATACTTTTAGCCCAAATTAAACAGAGAAATATCCAAAAAGGTTCTACCAAGTTTAACCTAAAGAAAACAGAGAATACACATCTTGTATAAGCTACAGATAACAACTGATTAGCTTAGCTTAGCATAATGCTAAAGCTACTGGTCCCTCAAGCAGAAAAATATCTTACCATGGTTCTACCAAGGACAATGCTAAGGTTGCTAGTCCCTTTAAAGAAATTGCAACATTTAGTCCAAGTCAAACAGAAATGTCTTACCAAGGCTCTACCAAGTTTAACCTGAAGTAAGACAGAGAATGAATGTCTTGTATAAGCTACAGACAGCAACTGATTTGCTTAGCTTAGCATAATGCTAATGTTACTTGACTCACAAAGAAAACACAACATTTAGTCCAAGTAAAACAGAGAAATATCTTATCAAGGTTCCATCGGGTTTAAACTGAGGAAAAAAAAGAGAATTAGTGTCTTATATAAGCTACAAACAGCAATGGATTAGCTTAGCTTAGCATATTGCTAAAGTTACTGGTTACTACACCGAAAAGGCAACATTTAGCCCGAGTCAAATAGAGAAATGTTTTACCAGGTTTCTACCAAGTTTAACCTGAAGACAAACGGACAATGGATGTTTTGTATCAGCTCCAGACAGCAACTGAGGAGCTTAGCTTAGCGTAATGCTAAAGTAACGGGTCCTTACCATTACTAAAATGTATCATTTAGCTGAAGTCAACAGAAAAAAGTCTCTATTTCGGGATCTTTTGCTATCTTTGGACAGAAGTCAGCTGATGCAGCCAACTGGTCGCTAAGTCCAGCCACATGCGTGGATACAAGAGTCACAGCAATCCTCCTATTTAAATACAGGCAAGAAATTTAATTAATGTTTTCTCCAAAACGTCATTTACTGGGTCACGTGATAAAATGTTTGCTTCTCTGCGGGTCATGTTTTGTACCATCCCTTCCCTAAAAACAAACCCGAGCCGTCACACAAGAAAAACTTCAAGCAACTGGGATCAACAATGAGACGGCGACTGTATGCCAGGACTGAGTTATTTCGCAGAGACATGTAATGAGATTTTAATGAAAGTGAATGAAACTTCTCATCTCTGGTGATGCTGCCATTCATCAATTACTATGGCTTACTAATGGAGTGGAAATTATTAATCCCTTTTAACGATAAATCAAATGGAATTTTTGCAAATCAATCAACATCCAAGTAAGACGTATTTTGTATCTCGGTGAGGACGGAAAGGAAAAAAAAAAATGGGCCGAGCACATTTTATCCCTCGGAGAATCGTCTTCATCATCAGCGTGGCCTGGTGATCACAGGAGGAAGTGTCCTTGAGCAAGACACTTAATTCGTCTGTGAATCAGGAGTGCTGATCTGAAGCTGACCCGCCCAACGTCCTCCCCGCAGCTGGAAACTTCACACCAATAAAGGAGCACATTATATTATGCCATTACATAAAAAAAAAAAGAAAAACCTCTATTGCAATATGAAGCACTTGAGCTGTGAATATCACATTTTCTCATAACTTTATGCAGTGAAAGAGTTAGTGGGTGTTAATGATGGCAAAACCGAGTATGAGTCATTGTTTTGCATTCATAGAAAATGTAGAAGAAGAAAAAAAACACTAATAAAGGAGGCCTGTTGGAGAGAAAAACTTTCAAAATCTCTTTCCGTTGGTGACAGAACGGCAGCCTGAACGTTGGGATTTTGAATATTTTATCTCATTTCTCAGAATGGAATCATAAAAACTGAGTCTTCTACCAAAGTACCAAGCAAATACTGAACCAACCCTTTGTCTATATAAGTATTTAAATGTAAATATATTGATATGATGTCACCACTAGACAGTATATGTCGGGTTATACAGACAAAGTTGACATGTAAAGGCGATACGAGTTTGTTTTCAATTTAGTCGGTCCATAGATTGTGTAGAAAAGATGGAATCAGTCTTCGTGTCTGAACAGTGAAGCCCTAAACCTGCATTCTTTCTGACAGCCAGCAGGGGGCGACCTCTCTGAATAGAAGTCAAGGTGAAAATTAGCCAATTTCTCACTTGCTTTATTACCTCAGCAAACATTTTGCTAAAGAGCTTACAGTCTCAGTCTCTAGTTCCAAGTCTCCTCTGATACAATATGGTCAGAATTTGATAAATTATCATCTAATTTAGAGGAAAATAGACGATAAAGTGGAGTATGTTTTAGGACACTTTTCTAGTCGGATAACGTCATGTTTGGTTTCAAAAACCAAAGATGGCGATGGCCAAATTCCAAACTAGACACCACAACTGGCGACCTCAGTATTAACTACATTTACATAAACGCTGTACTTACAGTTTTGAGGTACTTCTACTTTATGCTCCCACTACATCTCACAGAGAAGTATTTGTACTCAGAATCGAGGTATCATAGCTGAGCCTTCCACCAAACTACGACTACCAGGGAAATACTGAGCCAGTCTTCTATTAATAGAAGTAGTTAAAAGACCTAAACCTGCATTCTTTCTAACAGCCAGCAGGGGGCAACTTCTCTGGCTGCAGTTTGAGTAGAAGTCAGTGAGAAAATTCCTTGACTTCTCACTTGATTTATTACGTCGGTAAACATTTAACTGAAGAGTTTATGGTCTCGATTGCTAGTTTTAAGTCTCCTTTAATATAAAATGGTGTTATTTTGACAAATTATGGTCCCATTTAGACAAAAATAGACAATAAAGCAGAGTATATTTTAGGGCGTCTGTCCTGTTTTTTGGGTTCTCTGGTCACATTCACCACACTTGGTTTTAAAAAACAAAGATTGTGACAAAAAAATTCGACTTACCGTGAAATCAACTATCTATGGGGATATGGCTATGTATTTTGAACTTACTTTAGCTGTTAAATGCTACTTAAAGCCCTTTTTTTTCTCCCTCAGCAGGCGCAACTTCGCCAAAGATGCCACTGGGCTGTTTCTCGGTCAGCTTTACACAAACCTACATCCCCGTACAGACATACAGGTTGTTTTAGGGTTGTTTGAGTGTCGTCTGTGTAGATTCTCCGTCATCCAGGTCCTGATAATCCTACGAGCTTTAGTCTTGCAGACGTTTCACCTTCATCCCAGAGGCTTCTTCAGTCCTAAACCAAAGAGAAGTTGCTGTTAACTCTTCGACGGTTTCTTTCCACCACCAGTAACCTCAGCATTAACTTCATTTATTCAGCTGCTGTACAGTTTTGAGGTGTTTCTACTTTCTGCTAATTTATGCTTTCACTCTGTTGCATCTCAGACTGAAGTATTGTACTTTCTGCTCCACTGCGTTTATCTGACAGCTATTTTTTTAGTTTTTTGATGCAGATTTGACACAATGGATGATATAACAAGCTTTTAAAAATACTGACACAGTTACAGCTTCTTCCTAAAAAAAAAAAAACAGCATGTAGTCACTTCACATGTCCACCAACTGCTCAGAGCTCCACTAAATACCGTCTTTTCTTTCTAAAAATTCTCCCACGGTTGTGTTTCAGCAAACGTTCCAATGGTCCAATATCAAAGATTAGAGTAAAAACCTCCAAAATGTGAAACCAGATTTGTGGATCAGAACTTAAGTCATGTTTGGAGAACTCAGATTTATCTTCTGCTCCTGTATGTAAACGTGGATATAAAGTAGTTCAGCAGCTACAACAATGTGAACACATATAAAAATATATCAGCCACAGGGACCGAAGCTGGATTTACTTTAACTGTATCTTGCTTACGTGCACTTTTACTGACTTTTGCATGCAGGACTTTAACTTGTGCTGGAGTATTTTCACACTGCAGTGTTTGCACTCCCACATTAACTGCATTGTTTTTAATCTAAGGATGGTCTTATGAGGGCACAAAGAGCCTATTTATTTGATTTTTCTTTGCCCTTTTGTTCTCTCTGTTCGGCACAGTTCAAATCGAGAAGTTGCGAAATCAGCTGTTTATTTTATCGGCAGCGAGCATCGAATAAAAGCAGCTTAAAGTGCTGGATGTCTTGATGTCAGCCAGCGGAGTTCCTCACAAAGCTGCATGCTGGTGATTCAGGAATTCAGCCTCAAAACAGAAGCTTACTTAACTTAACGGAGGTCCGACCCGGTGGGACTCCGCCGAGCTGTCGGGGCAGAGCGTCGAGGTGACACGAGGAACGAGCGTTCGGCTCCTTTACCTGCCGGGAACACGATCAGACTTGACCGTCTGGAGATTGAAACGTTTCTGTCCTTCATGTCAGATACCAGAGATCTGTGTTGGACAAAAACAAGAGTTAATGATATAAGACTGAATGTGCTCATGTCAGCAAAGCTCTGTTTATGATTTCAAACATATTATCAGTATACGATACCATTCATGCCAGTTTAAGGCTCTTTGAAGTTTATTTATTTTCCCTATTAAATTATTTTATTTTTTGTAAAAAAAAAAAAAAAAAACTGTTTTAGCATTTTTCAATCCTGAAGAAACAAAGCTTTCAAATAGCGGCAAATATCTGTAAAACAATGATATTTTTGCTGATTTAAATACAGTAAATATGTATTTCATTGTAAAATACATTCAAAATACAAATTACCATTTGGAAAAATACAGATTTTTGATGTGAACATTATTTGCAGTTTATGCCTTTTTTTTGTTAGTTTTTTATAGTAAACAAGTGTAAACTAATAATTAATATGTTTTTATTATTATTTTACAAATTTTAATTACTATAATATGATTATTTTTATTTCATTCTATTTTATTAATTTTTTTTAATTTACTTTTTTTTTTTAACAATTTTTGAATCCTTAAATATATATCTATATATTTTTTTTTCCAAATGATGGTAAATATCTGTAAAACATGATGAATTCTGATTTAAATACAGTAAATTTAGTATCATTTGACTGTATAATGTTGCAAAAAGTACAGATGATCATTTATTAAAATACTGATTTTTTGTGATTTTACTAAATATTATCTGTAGTTTAACAAAACAGGAAAATGTGTAAGATATCAGTTAATGCTTAGTATAACAAATATTCTTTTAAATAATGACAAACATCTGTTTTTACACCAGCTCATCATCTTTTTTACTCCTCGGCTCTGCGGACGTCACTCATCAAACGTCTTATCTGCATCATGACTGATGAGGTCACTGCCGCCAGCTTGTCTTGTTATTTAAATTACATTTTTTCCTAATAAACTGCGTCTCCCACACAAAATTCCTAAAAAAAACCTGTCAGCCCGGGCAGCATGTAACAGCAGCAGAGCGGCCCATTAAAAGCCGATGATTCAATCAGTTGTTGTTCAAAGTGGTGCAAATTGAAGTCTGCTTTACGACGAGTAAACGACGCCTGCATGCGTTGATGAATGCTGATTCTTTATAAAGCAGAGTCTCATAAAGAAGACAACTGTGTATTTAAGGAAGCTCTCTCACATAAATCCAGACTGATGCTGATTGTCTCCCGAAGGACCGCTGAAGGTTGCAGAGACAGAAAACTGCTGTTTTTCCTGCATGCAAAAGAATAAATCTCTTTCGAAAAATGTTCAAAGTGAGTCGATAATTAAGACTCGCCACCGTCGCTGGTCCAGTGGGCGGCCTTCAGCAGAGGAGAACCTCTCGCTGTGAGCTCAGATGTCACACGAAGTAGTTTCTTGATAAAACCAATAAAATGTTGGTGCGGAAGACTGAAAAATAGACGTTTTAATCGGAGTTCAGTGTCAAGTAACAGGCTGCTGAGTTAGTTAAGGTTCTGTACACAACTGGTCAGAACCACTGGATGTTACCAGGATCTTAATGGGTGCATTAATTATAACGAGAAGCTGTGTACAATGAGGGCTAACTAAAAACAATCTGTCCACAAACCAGTAGCCGACACTAGCTAGGTAAAATACATTACATTTGAATAGTATCGTTACCGTCTCTTCACCATCTCTCGTCGGTTTCTTGGGTTTGTCGGAGTGAAGCAGGACTTTGTGGAAACAGACACACAACGACCGGAGCACAGCAGACACGAGTGGAGGAGGAGCTGAGCAGAGCTTTAAAACAGCAGAGCAGACTCTGACACTGAGCTGAAATGAAAAGAAATATAGATGAAGGTAATTCTTTGGACTTCGGGGGCCACTCGCTGAATGCTGGACAGAACGTTTGCTTTTCTGATGCAGGGCAAGAGGTCGCTCTGTTGACAAGCACAGGCAGGAAGAATAGTCTGAAAGGAAGGGACTCACATGTACAACCATCCTGGAACATACAGTCACATGCACTCACATGCACCAACATACAATAATATACAGTCACATGCACCAACATACAGTAATATACAGTCACATGCACTAGCACACATTAACAGGCACTAACATTAAATACCATGCAGGAACGTACAACATACAACAACGTGTAGAAACATACTGTAACATACAACATGTGATAACATACAATAGCATGCAATAACTTACATTAACATACACTAACACACAGCAACATGCACTAATATGCACTAACATACGACAACATACAACAACATGCACTAACACATAGTTACATGCAGTAAGATGCACTACTAACATTCACTAAAACACACTCCCTAACACACACACACACACACACACAAACTAAAACATGACAATAATAAAAGCTTTTTTTAAATCACAGTTTTACAAAGTGCTTGAGAAAAGAATTTAAACAACCATGAAAACAAAACAAAAATTAAGCAAATGAAAATTAGAAATAAATAAAATTCACACAAACATGAAAGCTTTTCGAAAAAAGAATATCAGATTCAGTAAAACTCCATTCTCTGCTGGGGACACCATTACTCCTACACTTGTTTTCTGCAGTATCAATGCTATATTTCTGTTCAAAATCTTGCGTATTGCACCTTTAACCTCATGCATAGTGTCTGTCCTGGTTTGGACTAGAAACAGGCTGAACTGAAAACACTGAATGTGGATCTTCACACATGTATTCATCGCTTTACCTCCTGAAATCTATTCACATGATTCTTTTAAGTTTAACAAAAGAAGCTTTTTTAATAAATCAGGACAATCCTTTTGTAGCCTCGAGCCGTCTCACCAAACACACACCGTATATAGCGCACCGTAAACTGCCTGTACACTAATTGTAGGCGCGGGTTTGTACTGAATCAATAGAACCGGGGGGACACAGTAAATACTCGGCAGCCCGGGGAATCAAGCGCTGTCAGGAAACATGTGACATTTGGATGAAGCTCCAGTGGGTTTTCTGGCACATCAAGCCGAAAGGTCAAGCTATGATAGAGAGTCCTTGGACACGCAACTGTAATTGACCTTTTCCTTTGATAGTAGGCCACAGATTGACACGCTTCTATAGGAGCCCGGCTTCATTCACCGCCGTTCAAACATAATTAGTCGAGTTGCTCTGGGAGTCATTAAGCAACGTCGGTGCGAGGCGCCGGGTTCGTCGCCTGCGACCGAAGCTGAAACACTGACTTGTGATGGATTTACTGGCAGCGAAACATTAAAAATTTGTTGGTTGTTGTTCTAAGTGTTGATGTGATTTGATGTCTTGCATCGCGCCGTTATCTTCACTCTGTTTACCTTTTGATGCCCGTAACCTAGCAACCGTGAAGCCAGCACAGCATCAATGAATTTCCACCACGTGTGAACATAAATTGCAGCTAACTTGGCCGCGTTATTTCAGCTTTAGATGTGAGAACGAGCCTCGAATTAGCCCGCTGATTATCGTAAGGGACCTCTGCTTTAGCCGGTCAGAGCCGACCGGCTGTCACTCATGTGTTCTCTCTGAGCGGAAGCCGCTGCAGCATCCTGAGCGTGAATCAGCCACAGCTCGGAGGGAAGCGCCCATCAGATCCTGTCTGACGCCGCCGAGGCGACGGCTGCGAGCGAATGGGCTGCCGAGGGTTTCTGCAGAGCCGAAGAGATGGAAGCGATAGAACAATATTTTGCAGCACTTACAGAAATTGCCTGCTTTGTGGGCCTTATTTTCATGCCAGACGTTGTTTTTCCTCACAAAGTTTCGCTGTCACGGTTGTCTAAGCAGCTTTTGTCAGCAGCGAAACTGCAGAATAGAACAATAATAAGATGTGAGAATGTGCGATTTTCTGTCCCGGTACGTGTCCAGATTAAAGGAGGATTCAGGTGCAGCAGGTCTGGTTCAGCCTCCATCACTGTGCAGCTGCTGATAGTCGGCCTGAAACAACACAGAACCTCTGTTCTGGATCATAACCCTCGTGTTGTTCAGAAGTTTCACTGCAACATAGAAGATCAACATCACATGTGAAGGGACAAACAGACAGAGGTGTCATTTTGGCTCATTTATAATCAAGAATATCACGTTTTTGGGTCAATATTTTGATAAAAATGTGCCCCAGAGTGTCTAATAGCTGAAGCTCGTTTACACACCAGGACATGTTGTGGCCTAAAGCTGAAGTAAAGCTTCAAATTAAAGTAGTTAGTGTGTGTTGCAGCAAATCAAGTTTTAATTTTAAATGTAGTTTTGTGCTTTTTCTGTTGAGTTTATCAGTCAGGATGCCAAGAAGACTGAAGCAGTTTGTCAACAAACAAAACTGAAAACTGAAGCAGTTAAAAAAATAAAAAACTGAAGCAGTTTGTTAAAAAGTACATCAGAAAACTGAAGCATTATGTTGTAAAAAATTAGGAAACTGAAGCAATTTCTTTAGAAACAAACAAACTAAAAACTAAAAATTGTAGGAGTTTGTCAATTAAAAAAAGAGAAATTGTCTAAAAAATCTGACAATTATAGGAGTAAAAAGATAAAAGTACATCAGAAAACTCAAGCAGTTTCTTTAACAACAAAAAAAAGCTAAAAATTGAAGCAGTTTGTTTAAAAAAACAAAAGAGTAAATCAGAAAACTGAAGCATTATGTGTTGAAAAGTAGAAAACTGGAGTTTGTCAATTTAAAAAAAAAAAAAGCAAATAGTTTGTTGACAAAAAAATTTGAAAACTGAAGCAGTTTGAAAAATTTGCAGATTTTTTAAAAGTTCGTAGCTGAAGTTGCGATAACATTTGTTTCCTTTTTGTACCAATAAAATCATATCTTGTCTTTTAACTCATTTATTATTGTAGGCTACAGCTGATTGGTTTACGAGGGCATTTAAAACTCAGTATTGTCGTCAAAGTTGTGTCATCAGCGTATAAAACATAATCTAATAAGCATCCTTGACTACACGTGTGATGAGAGTTCCAGCTGACTGACGTGTGGCTCTAACGGCTGCTTTAAACCAAACCTCGTTAACGTCAGATCTCGTCTCACCTTTGATTACGGAACCTTTTCTCCCCCCCTCCCCTCCCCCACCTTCTTTAAGATTACTTAAACACTTCACATTGTGTCCCTCACGACTTCACTTATCACTTGATCAGTCGGCCGCTAATTGCTTGTTCGTTGCACCATCACATCTGGCAGCCTAATTACTCGTATTGCTTTAGTCCGTTATTTTTCAGGTGATAGATTTCCCCGCGTTCGCCCTCCAGACGTCACTGCAGCAAACGTCGGAGGAGAGGCGGAGGGGGGAGGAGGAAAGTTTTGAAGCATCTCAGCAGCATAAATTCCGCTTGTGTAGATGGCGAGGCTTCCATTTAGTGGCAGGCGGCGTGAGGGGCAGGGTGAATGGTTGCTGTATCGATTACTGCTTTAATTCTAAATAGAGACTGACAGCTGAGGCAGCGGCGGGATCCTCCGATGGCTGAGTCAGTGGCTTGTCGCTGTCACAGCTGCGCTCGCCAGTGGCAGGTTTGTTCCCCTATCACTGGATAAGGATATCCATCTTCACACCTCAGGGTCCTCAGCAGGCAGCCGCTCTCCCAAACGGACAACTTTGCTGAATATAAACGGGGCATTTCAGGTAACCCGCCGCTCCCTCTGAATGCATTATTTAACCGTACTTCGGGGACGCACCCAAACTTGGGGTCGCCGCTTTGAACTTTATCGCAGCTCCTTTCTCCTTTCTGATAAATTTCACCGCGACCCGAATCATGTTTCGGGAGGAAACACGAAGCAAGACAGACGAGCGTTATCGGGGAATCAGGAGAGTCAAATCTGAACCAATGCTAACCTGGCGTGCCGCTACAGGGCGCCTTCAGCGAGTTGCTTCTGCTCCGATGTGTCGAATCGGGCCTCGGAGCTTGTGGGACGAGAAGCTCTCTGTGAGGATTGAGGCAGATTTTAATGTTAATGGACCTCAGCGACAGCTAATGTGGAGGACAGCTTCAATCATCCTCCCCGAGTCTTTTATTCATCGCTGCTGAGCCGCAGCTCCTGGCTTACATCCCTGCTTCCTTCATTTTCCTGTCAGATCAGAGGCGAAGAGACGTCTTGTTTCTGTTTGGTGAGCATAGCCTCACCAAACCTTTCACTCCCCTAAAACAGAGCCGATCATGAACCTGTTTAAGGTGCACATGTAGCAGCTGTCTCTTCTACTACCGATCTAGTTTATACGGATTAGCCACAACATTAAAACCACCTGCCTGATCTTGTGCTCGGATCTCAACCTCTGCAGGAGTCCTCTGGTTTCCGACTCCAGATGTTGGCGGCAGATCTTGTGGGTGGATCGGACTCCTTCTAGCGCATGTTCCTGCGGATGCTCAGTCGAATTTGGATCTTCGGACTACCTACAAGCTTCTAATGAAATAAAAATACAAACAAAACAAAATGCGGCTTCACTGCAGGTTTTTTTTGGTTCAATTAAAAACCCACTCCCAGAAGACCTGAGGGTTCTAAAGGGTTCAAAAGATAAAAGGGAATCTGATAAATACGAACAACCAAGAGTTTTATAAACCAATAAAAGGATCTTAAAATCAGTTCTTAAAACGACAAGCAACCAGTACAGGGACTTTTAAAATCTGTGTAATATGGGCTCTCCTTCTGGTCGTAGTTGAAGTATTGTCTTCTTAGAGAGTTCAGACAGGAGAGCAGAACAGTAATCAATCCTGCCAATGATAAAAGCATCTATTAGTGTCTCTGCATTTGTTTTTTAATTGTTTCATTTCAATTGTTTGCGACCATTTGACTGGTCACAATCTGGAAAGTTGATTGCTGAGTCCAAGATGACTCCAAGATCTTTAAGTCGTTAAGTGGTTTTAAAGCCAGAGGGTGAGAATGTGAAATAATCTTGTCTCTGATGTCCAAAGAAAATATCCATCCATCCATCCATCTATTATCTATACACCACTTAATCCTCACCAGGGTCATGGGGGGCTGGAGTCTATCCCAGCTGACTCAGGGTGAAGGCAGGTTCACCTGGACAGGTAACCAGTCTATCACAGGGCTACACTTAGAGACAGACAACCAAGCACACTCACATTCACACCTACGGACAATTTAGAATCACCAATTAACCTCAGCATGTTTCTGGACTGTGGGAGGAAGCCGGAGAACCCGGAGAGAACCCACGCTGCACGGGGAGAACATGGAGACTCCGTGTCCTCACCGGGACGCGAACCGGCGACCTTCTAGCTGCGAGGCAACGATGCTAACCACCGAAACACCAAAGAAAACATATTAAGGATATTTGTGTCGTCAAAGAATGTCAACATGCGATGAAAAAAGAACGTTTTAGCTTCAACACTCGATGACAAATTCTCACAAACCAACTTTCTAAAAATCTTCTCAAAATGTTACGAAGGCGTCAGACGATGAAAACGTTCCAGTCATGTGATGTGTTAATAAGGGTGAACATTTGGACAGCATTGTTCTGGGGATGTTGTTGAGGTAAAACATTGAAAACATTCCCACAACATTGACCAAAGCTGCATGACAACAACGCTGTGGTTGCAACATCTGGACACTTCTCAGTGTTTTTAGAACGTCTGTAGAGAACTTCATCCTGCCTTTTAAAAGAAGGTACTTCTAAATAACCTGAGCAAATACAGTATGAGAGTCTCAAACACAGCTAATCCCATCTGAGCACTCTGGGTTTTTTTTTTTTTACCCCAACAATCAACGAGACAAATTGCTAAAGTCTGCAGAAACAGCTAAACGACAGAACGTCCTTGTCTGGCACTCAGCGTATCGATGCTGTTGACCGGTGCTGCAGAGTTTCTACCGACTGAATGATTTTCGTGGTAGAAAAGGTCAAAGCAAAACTCTGATTTCTGCAAAACAAAGAGCTGAGACACTTCAGTTTATATGCAGCCCTGAATATTCCAACACTCGATCATTCAGTTACAGTACAATACATGTGCCCGGCTAATCACGTCAGCGCACAGGCCAGCTCAGAGACGTGAACACTGTAACATAAGCGAAGGACAGAGATGCCCCGAGCTTCGTTCTGCACACTTTCATAATCGTGTACTTCCAGACTCCTGCAGATAAATCGAGGACACGAGCTGAGAAAACACGGAGATTCCATTAAAAGCCCTAAAAAACCATTTAACACTTCAAAAAACTTCACACTTCCAAAAAACAAAAGGAAGAAAAAAAACAACAAAGTTCAGCTCGCAACCTGGTTGTTCTCAGATTCTTTGCTTGTTAAATTCAGTCTCAGATGTGGCTTTGTGTGCGACTCATTAGAGCCTTTTTACTGTATATCTGCATTGATATTAATCGCTCAGTCGCAGGTACTTGGTCTGATTCATGCTTCATCACAGGAACTTTTTCACGCTTAGATCGACGCATTGTTTAGC
>NW_007577872.1:718348-720934 GCF_000690725.1 Stegastes partitus | reverse complement strand
GAAGGAGTCGTATTGACGATGTTGTGTAGTAATTCTGGTGAATAAACTTGTAACAGACCTGCTGATTTCCTGAATCCAGCCACATAGTTTTAAACCGAACTAGAAATCCAATAAAAACAGAGATGTGAGTCTTTTGTCCGTTACTCATCCATTAGAGAACCACACTCTGCCAAACACTCGCTAACCGTCTGGACATGAGCGCCTACGAGCAGTTCCTGCTTCCTACTACAGAGCACTGAGAGACTATTGATTGCTTTCATGACAAAATCTTCAATGACAACAAAAGGAATCCTATTCTTGTCCGTTTTATTCCATTATGGGGTCAAAACAAAACTCTGGTCTTCTGTCTGGATGTCCAGTCGCTGGTCTGGCCTCCTTGCATCGACGTCTCACCGTGTCACAGGTCACAAATTACGTCTATTTCCAAACATAATCGAGAACGAAGTGTATTTGTATAGAAACGTAATTCTGTGGAGACTTGGCTGCCTTATTGTGTGTAAAAGTGTTTTATTCCTGCAGCAGTTTCGTGGCGTCAAACAGTTCTGGGGGGAAAGTAAAGAGCAAACATCATTTAAACCGATAAGTAGACGAAGTTGAGAAACGAAAGGTTTTAGTGCTTCATCAGTGTCTGTTTTAGGATTATACATAAAGGCCTGCCTTGAAATTACAGCACTAAAATCTCCCTATCTGACACATCGACATCTGAAGAATCTTTAAGGAACAGTGACGCCTTTCTAATACATGTTGATTTGTTATCTTGAACTTTATCAGGCTAACTTCAGGTTTAACTCTGGCTTGTCAGATCCTATCCTGAATTCAAACGCCTCCTATCGACCGATTAGCTCTTAGAAAATGCTGTCACCAATTTTATAAGACTTCCGTGAGCTCAGACGGCGAGTGAGACGGTTTCCGAGGAGGCGAAGAGTCCGTCTCAACTCTTTTCTTTCCCTGATGAGCATAAATATAGAAGATACGGACTCTCGGTGGAAGCAACCCTGCTTTATCTTTTCCTGCGGACTTCAATTTCAAACCCATTTCATTTCTCTATAGGTCTTCGTATGGCGATATAATCCTGAAACACAGACTGATAAAGCGCTGAAGTCTCGTTCTTGTTGACCTTAGAAGATCTGCAGCGAGCCGACTCACACGTTTTAGTGTTTGTTTTCTAACGTTAAAAAGCAAAAACACCAACAGAGGTCGGTGGGATTGCTCGCTGTCGGAGTTTGATGTAATCGCTGCTTTAATTTGGCTCCATTTAAATTAACATCAGGCACAAATGGTAAAAGCTACGACACATATACAAACATTTCAGGTGACTCTGTGCCCCGAAAAAACACTTATGCAAAACATTTGTGTTGCGAAATACGAGAGACGATGAAGATCAACGCAGCAACTTCTAGTCTTTGGCAAGCTTCAAAAGAGCGGATCCTGTTTTCCATTTGGTTTGCGTGTTAAATCAGACGAGTACCCGCATTGTTTATGAAATAGAAAACCTCGGGAACAAGGAGCCTCTGATGTGTGCGGTTCAAAACGAGGACAGAAACGCAGAAGGAAAGCCGAGGTGAACTTTAATGGAACTTACTGAAGGTGAATGCAAGGATCCGGCAGGTAAAGTCCAAAGAGAAGGTGATTCGATGCAAGAAAAAATAACCGGGAGAATCCAAGACGGCGTAAAACCAAACCTCAGAGACACATAGAGGCAAGACTGCAGGCGAAAGGGGAAAAAAAAAGAACCCAAAATACAACCTGATAACTGGGGACAGGTGGAGACGATCGGCAAATTGCAGGAACAAGATAAAGACGGGAGGTAAAATTAACTTAAACAAGTAAAAAAAAACACAAAAACCCAGAAGAGCTGTGATGGTGACCATTGCAGTTTCTCCATCGTACAGTTTCTGTCTCGTTGTTGGTAATCAGGAAGCTAATCTCTGCTATTGATTACTGAGTTACAATCAGCAGACTGTGGCCGAGCCAAGAAAAAGAAAAAGAAAAAAAAAAGGACAGAAAACTGCTCAGTTCTGGTTTTGACCTCGTGTTGTGCACGGCAGAGAAAGGTCTCACCTCCGACCCTGTAATTTCTATCAATATGAACACTGAAGAAGAAGCAACTAATAAATGTTTTTTTTTTCTAAAACAGCAAGAAAATCATTTTTTGAACTCTGCCATGAATTACAAACAGGACGACTGAAGATGCTGCAGTTAAAGAAAGTCGCAGTTTGTTGTAAAATCTCTACATTTATTTTGTGCACAGTGAAGTATGTTCTTTATCTCACACAATGTAGGTCACCAGTACATGTTACTACAGCAGGAGTAGCAGTAGTTAGCAACAAGACGTAGTTAGCAACAAGACGTAGTTAGCAATTAGAAGTAGTTAGCACCACAAGTAGGTAGCAACTAGAAGTAGTTAACAACTGGCTGTAGGAAGCAACCAGAAGTGGTTAGCAACCAGCAGTATTTTGCAACTGGCTGTAGTTAGCAACTACAAGGAGTAAGCAATTATCATTAGTTAGCAAATATAAATAGTTAGCAACTAGCAGTAGTTAGCAACAAGACATAGTTAGCAACAACAAGTAGGTAGCAACTAGA
>NW_007577872.1:710347-717792 GCF_000690725.1 Stegastes partitus | reverse complement strand
TAGTTAGTAACAAGAAGTAGGATGCAACTAGCAGTACTTAGCAACTAGCAGTTGTTAGCAACAAGACGTAGGTAGCAACAAGAAGTAGGTAGCAACTAGCAGTAGCTAGCAACTAGCAGTAGTTAGCTACTGGCAGTAGTTAGCAAGTAGCAGTAGTCAGCAACTAGCTTGTGAGCACAGATTAACATGAAGCAGTGTGGCTCAACATTTAAACGAATGCTAAGTTACCAAATATCCTCCTTTGGTCCAACAGCGTCGTGCAGATTAAAGTTATTATTGAATGTACTGCAGTCTGTGGCTGTTCTACAGGAAGACGTGTTTGTTACCTTTAAACGTCAGGAATGAACGTCTCTGTTGGGTTATGGGCGGCTTCATGGAGCTACTGAGCTCAGTCCACGATCAGTGGACAAACTGCAGACGCTTTAACTTTTCATAAAGCCGCTGCGGAGCTCGCAGGACGCGTGACAGCGCCTTTAATACCAGCTGATGAATTGATAAGGAGAAAATGAATTATTAATGCAAAGACAAAGTGCAACATGAATAAGAATAATCCAAGTCGTACATGTGATCTTCTGAAGCAGCCAGGAGTCGACACTCACTGAGGCTGCACTTTTTTTTTTCTCCCTTCTTTGAATCTTTTAAAAGTGATGCTTTTAATTGCACAAGCATTGGAATCGTCAACACTTCTGTGTCTTTTCTTTTTTTTTTTCATTTACAATTCTCTCTTTCCTCCTTAAGAGATAGAGGAGGCAAACTGCTTTATTTCAGGGCCTCTGAATAATTGATGGGTAATGCTGTTGTGAAGTGGAAAGCACCTCGTAGTGGCTGCTTCAGCGAGCAGCCAAGACACAGTGCACCTTTTCAAGCCTCCTCCTGTCTGAAGAACATACAGGGAGGGAGGAAGGAGAAAAGCAGCGGAATAAAAGGGAACACAAATCCTCCCTTCATGACCGGCGATGCCACCGACATGGCTGACAGTATCCTTCTGCAGCTTCGACACGAGTTGTGACACACACAGACTAAAAAAACCCCAGACAAGGACGACTTCTTTATTTCCACCTGAGCTCCTCTCGGTCGTCCTGGTGTTTTTTTTTTTTAAAGCTCCGAGCTGTTGCCACAAGCAGGAGGCCTGAGACTGAGATTAAAGCTGCAATCACTGCCGGGCTGGAGGAGGAGGAGGAGGAGGAGGCTGCAGCAGGCGAGCGGGAATTTCCATTTTTTCCAATTTCTCATCATCCACAGGCTAATTCATCTCCGAGGAGAGCGTTTGGTTTGTGTGTTCACAGATGCATGTGCAGGAAAGTGTGTAACTAACTGGTGCAAAAGGGGAAAAAAAACCAAAAAAAAACGATCTCTAGAATCTGCTCCAACTCGTCGTACTCGGCTGTAAATATTCATGCAAATATGCTGCCGACAAGCTTTTAAAGACAGCCGAGACGTGGCAGTCGACCCGCCGTGTTTTTTAACCGGCTCGGACAGATGCTGACAGAGACGATCACGATCAGGAAGTTTGAACAAGGGGGATCCGCTCGGTGGCCGGCCCGCCGACGTGCTAACAGTAAGTGACAGCGCGGTGTTAAGCATTAACTTTACCAGAGCTCAGTGTGACTGGCTGACAGGTGGTCCGGGGCCTCGCTGCTGCTCTGCAATCATTTGCAAATGATTTAGGACGAAGCGAGCAGCTTTACACGAATGAAAATTTAGGCCTGACAAAACTGGAGATTAAAAAAAAAAAGAACACGAGGTCTGTGATTGTTGAATTAATGGATTTGAGGCGTTTTTTCTGCAAAGGTTTTTCTGACAAATTAACCTTTTGACCCGTAAAATCTGCCAGTGAATTTAAAACAGGCGTGTTCATAACAAATCAGCAAAATTCCACGATTTCTATGTAAGAAAACACAAAAAAAGTCACCAGATTTTCAACTTTCTGTGAACTCATCACATAAAACGTTGAACTTTGTCATCAAAGTTAAATCTTAGTTAAAAATGAACCAAAAACAAACCATTTCAATTAAATTCTGCGCTCGTTGTTGCGACTGCGAAGCCGTAAGCTGCGACCAAAAGTTAAAAATTCAGGGACTTGTCGGTTAAACTGCAGTCAGTGTTCACAGAGAGGACATCGGGTGGTGGTCTAAGACATTTGTTAAGCAGCATGTTTGAGGTATACTGAAAAAAAAAAAAAAAAGAATGAATGACGGGGGGCTGCAAGGTGGTTCAGTGGTTAGCACTGTTGCTGGTTCGCGTCCCGGTGGGGGCACCGGAATCTTTCTGCGTGGAGTCTCCATGTTCTCTCCGTGCAGCGTGGGTTCTCTCCGGGTTCTCCGGCTTCCTCCCACAGTCCAGAAACATGCTGAGGTTAATTGGTGATTGTAAATTGTCCGTAGGTGTGAATGTGAGTGTGCTTGGTTGTCTGTCTCTAAGTGTAGCCCTGTGATAGACTGGTTACCTGTCCAGGTGAACCTGCCTTCACCCTGAGTCAGCTGGGATAGACTCCATTCCCCCCGCGACCTTCGCGAGGATTAAGCGGTGTATAGATAATGGATGGATGGATGAATGACGGGGTTGCTGTTTATTAACTTTCCAGCAACGTATTTCACAACCTAGTTAGTAACGTATCATGAAGACAGAGCTGTACTCGGCACCACCGTCTGCTCTGCTACATGTGCTGCAGATAGAGAGCATCGTAGGAGCTGCTCTTCTGGACAAACCGTGTGATTGCACAACTTCTAAATGAGCTCAAGCATCTTTTTCTATATTATGTTCTATAAAACAAGTTTTCAAAAACTCATATATCGGCCTGTTGACCCCTTTTTTTGTTAGTTTGGGGTTTTTTTGGCAATTAACTATTAAATTGCAATTGTTCATCACGTCTTCATTTTTCACATTTTTGGAATATACATGATTTTATGTCATTCATCATCCATCCCTGTTGTCTCTGTGCTGATTCAAGTCAACAAACAGTCATCCCTGGTTACAGCTACGTGATTATCTATTCAACAAATACACACACGAAGTCCAGGAGAGCAGAAAAAAACTGGAGTGCTGCTGTGCATCAACATTTCTGGGCACGATGAAGAAAAAGCATTAAATTAAAGTATTAATCGAGGCTGCTGCTGCTGTGCGTTTCCCAGAAGGGACGACGACTTGAAATTCAGTAATTACATCAGGTGCAAAACTCAGGAATATTTTCCTTCAGAAATGCAAAACTCTGACGTTTTAAAAAAAAACACAAACCGACACTGAAGCTCAGCCCTGAATCTTCTGCTGCTGACGACGACATCGATGGTTCCTGTTGTGCGACAGGCTTGAGAGGGCTGGAGTCAGAGTGTGTGTTCAGTGGAGTGACGCAGGAGGAAGTGCAGGACATGTGGAGAGACAGTCGGACAAAAACCCACCATCAAAAAATATAAATAAAAAAGTTCTGCACAGGAGTTAAGACCAGCTCAGCACCATGATGGGCAGGTCTGGCTTCTGTTTCTGTACTAGCCGGAGTTCTTTGGTTGGTTAGAGCCACTTGTGAACCCACTTTAGTGTCATTTTCCCTGAGCGGAGTCGTTCAATAGTGAAATCTGTCTTGAGGTGAACGTTGTGATCGGCTGTATTTTAAAGCACGATCTGTTCCGAATCTCAAACAAGAAATTTTGGTGCTTAAACTCAACTGAAAAGAAAACTTTGGGAATAAAATGAGGCTTTTTTTTTTTGTCAACTCAGAAACTTTTATACTCCAAAGAACAGCTTGTGAACGGGATGGAGTGAAATTTTTTCACACTCGAGCTAAACCAGGAATGCACTGACCAGCAGGAAGAACTATTCTAGTCCCATTTGTTTTTCCTAACCTCTGATGTTAATATAATCTATTCTTACATACAGATATTTACCAGACTAGCTGCAGTCTAACACTAGTTAAAAGCGACTTATTCTCATTGAATGTATTGAAAAGTCTCGGCTCAAACGTGACTCAAAAGAGGAAACCTGCACAGAGAAGCTACCAAGTTATTGTGTTCACATATAACAATGAGATATTAAATCAGTGTGCAGCTGCTTTGTTGTGTTAAATCTGTGCTGTGAACTCGACAAACGAATCAAATGTTCAAACGTCAGACTCGGAGCACAAATGTTTAAATTTCTCTGAGGTTTTTCATTTAAAAAATGGTGACTTTGGCCGTAAATCGGTGACATAAACGTGTAAATCTCACCATTTTATTCCACTCTACTCATCAGTTCTTCTCCACTTTGCAGCCTATAAATAACTTTTGACAATCAGCCCAGTAATGAAAAGCATTTGTTAAATTCTGAGGGTGAACGTGGCTCTGAACACGACAGAGGAAGCGTCACTCGGATGTCCAGGTTGTTTATTGTTGGAAAACCTTTTTGAAATGAGTTTCGTTGTTGGAGGAATTAGTTTTGGTGAAACGTTTGCACGGCAAACATGCAAATAAAGACGGATAACATGAGAGCCGGTGGACTGGAGGTGAAGCCGGCCTGTAATTTAGCATGCCGGAATTTAGCAAGCAAGACGGCATCGATTCTGATCTCACTGCAGCTTTGTGTGGCCTCATATTCAGCGTTTTTGCTTCGTCCTGTAGCGTTTTATATGTGAGCATGTCAAAGATGAACGCATCCAAACACAATGCAAACGAACAGATTGTGCGTTTTTCAATAACTGGAAGCCGCTCAACAGCAAAAATTCTTGTTAACCAGCTAACACCTAGAAAGCCAGACTAAGTTCCTTCACAGGGTTTAAAAGTTTGATTTATTTGCTCTCCTGATGGCGTATTTTACCAAATGGCATCTCACAAACACTTCACAGAAGTTCACTTGTTCCCTCTGCTCAGTAATTCTCAAAGGAGGTGACAGTTTACAGCGGAGACAAAGCCACAACATTGTTCTGTTCGCTGCAAAATCAGCAGCCGAAGCTGTCATCACACGCTGGAGCGCTGTTTTTTTTGTTGTTTTTTTTTTGTTGGCTTTGGCAGAAACTCGCACAATAGATTAGTGTGGAAAAACGTCTAGACGCTGATTATTATGCAGCGCTGACACGACCGTGGGAGGAGTAAGTGAGCGATAGTGATGTTGTCACTGCATCCTCCCCTGATATCGTCTCCTGTTAACGCCACGGTTTGCCTACCGGAGACGAGGAACCCTGCCGGTTCCTGAGAGGATGAAGACGCTAACTGATGTCAGCGTTTTGTTTTCGGAGCCACTGCAAACTTCCCCCCCCGCCCTGAACCGGTCTGTGGCAAAAGAATAAATAAAAAATCACAGCCTCCAAAATCAATGTTTGATTGTGGCATTCATAGATTCAGGATGTGGGATTGTAATGAGAGGATGCTCATCTTTTGGCTGCTCACACACAATCTGCGGCCGACAGACAGTAACAGGAAGTCGAACTCTTTGAACAAATGTTGCCTTTCTGCCTGGAAGAGCTCGTTGTTTCGGCAGCAGCTCGCTGGTTTTTGCAGCTAATTGTTGCGGTTAGATGTCGAGCAGCACAGACGACTACCTGCTTCACCTCGTGTGATTACCCGCATCGGATCGGGCCTCTGATGTGGCTTTAATGTGGCGCCTTGCAGTGACGAAACCAGGTTCTGAATTTCATCTGCAAAAAAAAAAAGAGAACTGGATGTGACATTTTTTTTGGGATGTAAATGTATTCTGAATTTGGAACAATATATTAGCCAGTTTGCACAACTTACCTCTCAGCTTCCCCTCACACTGCGGATTTTAATATGGTCTTTGATAACGCTGCTGTGCGAGGGTGCGGCGGGGATTTCATTGTGCCGGAAAGAAAAAAAAAAAAAAAAGTGATGGATTCATTTTCACAGGCAGTTGAGGGATCAGTCTTAATTATCTCAGGTTCTGGCCTTTGATCCGACTCCCGTCCGTGTCTCCCGGCGCCTCAGGTGTCTGTTAGACATCACACCGAATGTGTTTCAAGCTTCTCCACGTCAAACACTTGGTTGTCCGAGTGAATATTTCCAGACATCGGGGTGAAGACTAGCTCTTATTACATTCGTAGTAAAGGGACAGATTAGGTTTAATGTTAGGAATTTTGGGGAAACGGCTCTCAAAATTCCAGCAGCACAGCCTGGACTCTGGGTGTCGATTCGATATTAATTATTCTCGGTACACCAAAGGAGGAGCCCAATAGTGTTTGATTAGCAGACTGTCTTTATGCGAAAAAGCACACGGTGGTAATCGCATGCAAATGAAGCAGAAATACACGGGATTAATGTATGAGGCTGCCCGACCACGCTCTGGATGTGGCTGCCATGAAGTTAAAAATGTCCCAGCTGAGGGAAGTTGTTGCCGTTAAACACAACAACAGGACGTCTGCTGGATGCAATCTGTCCAGCTTTGACCTCTTTAGGACATTTCTAGTCTCAGCTAACCACAACAACTTCCCCCCATCATGTACGACAGCTCGACTCCACCGAAATCTTAGTTTTTTTTGTCAGCTTTCGGCCGAGGCCCGGGTCCTCCTCTTCCTTCCAATCATGTTTAAACAATGTCTACGACTTTATAATGAAGCATGATGAAGCCTAAGTAATGAGGCGGCCGTGAAAGGCCCTTGTATAGCTTCTCCCAAGCCCTTTAACACGGAGCCCTGACCTTTTTAACTAGCAGAATTAATTGGGCCGGGCTAACCTTTTAGAGCCTAGCTGTGAAATAAAACCAGTGTTCCCGGGTCGCCTCATTATACCACGCTAGCTTTGGAGTGCGAGTGCTCCTCTTCCCCTATAGTTTGGGGACGCACAGCAGCCAGTCAGCGGCTCAGATGGGGAATAAATTTCAGGTCAGTCCAATTGAGCCTGATACTCGACGCCTGGCCCGTTGGACTCTCCGGCGGAGGAGGGGGAAGCTACTGCTCATTTCTATCAAGGTGCATCTAAATAGTTTTCACGGGACGCAGCGAGAAAGAGTTGCTCTCTTTAGGAGACATGTATTTAATAACCAGGGTCTCGTTTTAAACAATTACACAGTTCACCCGAAGAAATTGCTGAAAATGACAAAAGTGTTTGTTTGTTTGGGATTGAAAAGGAAAAACAACAAACATTTAATGTCAATACCAACATCTACTGTGAGATGTGATGAGTTATGTGTGATTAGGACTGAATCAGTGGATTCAGTAGATGGCTTTTTCTGTGGTTCTTGAACACATTTCACTTCTTGTTCGAGAGCTTTTCTCCGGTGGCCTTTTATTCTGTTACTTGGCTACAGCATTTTTGGTTCTTTTATTATTTTATCCAGTGTTGTTGTATTGATTCATTTTAAAAATCTTTTACCTCGTTCAACTCTGTTTCTTCTCAACAGTCTTTATTTTTTTGCTCTGTCCCTAAAGCACTTTCTCAGCTCTGTTTTGTAAAGGTGCGATATTAATAAAGGTGTTATTATCATTATGACTGGTGGGGAGTTACAGGTGTCTATTCTCACCACCAACTCAC